>NC_133776.1:22931839-23016424 GCF_003597395.2 Chelonoidis abingdonii
CAAAACACACCCAGAAGTTCCCTCCCTCACTTTGAAAAATCCGGTTTCCTGATTGGTCCTCTGGTCAGGTGTTTGGTTCCCTTTGTTAACCCTTTACAGGTAAAAGAAACATTAACCCTTAGCTATCTGTTTATGACACCTCAGAACCCCAATATACGGTCTTCCACAAGGATAAGGTCCAGCTTCGCCCACTTCCCACATTCCTTCCGAATGTGGTCTCCGCCTTCCATATGGAACAGGACATTTTCCTTCCAGTACTCTGTCCCAAGCCCCATTCCTCCAACGAGGAACGTCGTCTTCACAAGCTCGATGTGTGTAGAATGCTGGCCTTCTATCTAGACTGGACCAAGCCGTTCCGGAAATCTGCGCAACTGTTTGTTGCCTCGGCCAAGCCTATGAAGGGGCAACCAATTTCTACCCAACAACTTTCTCGCTGGATCACCTCATGCATACACACGTTATGATCTGGCAGGGGTTCCCCCACCACCGATCGTCAGGGCACACTCAATGAGGGCTCAAGCCTCGTCTGCTACTTCTGTAGCCCACGTCCCTATCCAGGACGTTTGTAGTGCTGCCACGTGGTACTCTGTCCACGTTTTCTTCGCATTATGCGATCGTCTCCTGGCCTAGGGATGACGCCGGGTTCGGTAGGGTGGTACTGCATCCTGGAAACCCCTCAACTCCTACCCACTCCATCTGATAATAGCTTGGAGTCACCTACTGTGGAATACACATGAGCAATCACTTGAAGAAGAAAAGACAGTTACCTATTCCATAACTGGCTTTCTTTGAGATGTGTTGCTCAGGTGTATTCCACATCCCGCCCTCCTTCCCCTCTGTTGGAGTTGTCTGGCAAGAAGGAACCGAGGGTGGCAGGGAGTGCGCAGCTCCCTTTATAGTGTGATATAGAGGCACCACTCCAGGGGTCGCAGTGGTGCTTTCCCCATACGGGTACTGCTAAAGGAAAAACTTCCGACACCAGTGCACGTGACGAGCACGCACACCTACTGTGGAATATACCTGAGCAACACATCTCAAAGAACGCCAGTTATGGAACAGGTAACTGTCCTTTATTATCTCCTTCCCTAACCTGTGCCAAGTGGAACTTGGGGCAGGAATGTCATAACACCAGAGTATTATATTTCTGCAGCTCCCATTCCATGATGTGGATTCCCTTCTAAGGGGAGCTCCAGGAGTTTCTACTAACTGCAGAATCCCTGGCTGTGTAGTTCTATTGTCTCTTTGCTGTTAGTGAGTGGGACTTGAGGCAATGCTGGGAGCCCAGAATGCCATGCTTTGGTCTCCTGCTGATCTCTCAGGATCTGTTTGGAGCCACAGAAATATATGGAGCTCAAAAGCTAATCCTTTAGCCTCTTCTCTATTTGTGGGGAAACCCTGTGGAATGAGTGAGCGGAGATATACATGAGGGGAATTTCAAGCCCTCCCACCTTTAGACCTTGCTGTCTCTCTGGTCAATGGGAGTGCCTTAAAACATGTACATTACGTTTGGTTCTCTTCTTTGAGCTTTTATAGTGGTGGCGTATTGCTCTGTTTTCTTGGTTACAGCCAAGATCAATGGCTGAGCACTGAGGAGCTCACATGAAGGAGAGTCATTATGATCAGATTTTTCACCTGACAATGCATGCCCTTATTGTTGGTTAAGCTGCTGTTTATATGTTACAAAGTTGCTTTTTAAGGGCTGACTCTATGCCTCCACATATATGAGAAAACAAACTTCAGGAAATTCTACAGTCACTGATCCCACAGCAAATATAATCTGTCTGGGGATTGGTCCTGCTTTGAGCAGGGGGTTGGACTAAATGACCTCCTGAGGTCCCTTCCAACTCTAACGTTCTATGATTCTAATATATTTAATTTTTGCAGTATGTTAAATTACCACTCATTGTCTATTTTTCTGTGATTGCATAGACCCATAACATTTTGGGAAGGCACTTCAGACAATTGTTTTATTTGGAGAATATTACACTTTACTTTCTTGGGTCATTGTGTGCCTCCTACCTTATTGATGAATGTAACAAATCCTGAAAAATACAGACCTACTCCATCTAATTGCAAAGATGGTTCAGGTCGTGATCCTACAATGGAGCACAGCATGTGTACAGAGGGTATGCCTGTGTGCATCTCATTGCAGGATCAGAACATAAACTATAAGAAGACAAAAAGAAACAGGAAGGAGTCATTCTGAGGCAAATTAGGACTGAGACAATTTAAGTCCCCCTAGAAATTGGTGGAGAAAAACATTTCAAAGTTGCTCTAAGATATATTCATACTGTTTAATCTTTTTTATTAATTCAGTTTTTTTAAACCAGCTGTTAACTGAAATTATTTTGAAAAGCCTAATCTGTGTATATTTAACCTCCAACTGTTCCCACAATGGATCATTTAAGATGGCTCCAGTGGGGCTACCTGTTTGGCCAAGTGCTACATAATTAGAATAAGAGAGGAGATTCCTTCATTTATATGAGAGATTGTAATAATAACATACATTTGTTGTGAATTTTTTAATAAAAATATTTCATAAATGTTTATTGAGCATTCTAAGATTTTATAAAAACAGTTATTTTCCTTCATGAAATGACATTAAAATGTTGATATAAAAATGTATTGGATTTCTGGTTATAAATAAATCAGATCTGCTTTTCAATTATTATGTTAAATATCAAGTTCTCAGGGAGACTGTGAAGGTACAAAACTCTTACTTCCTCCTGTCTTTATACCATATCAGGCCATAGCATGATCATGTCATCGGGAGCTTTATGCACCAAAATTATGCAGTAGCACCAGCAGCAAGTGCTGTAGACACTGCAACTTTGGGGACTATAATAGTGGCAGCACTGGGGCACTGGTATTAACATATCAAGAAATTTCCTTCACACTGTGTCATGAAGCCAGCTGTTCCTGACGAATGTCAGAGGAAGCTTTTTGTAGGTGGGTGTAAAGAATAATCTGTCCATCTCTGCTACTAGGGGATCTCTTTACTTGTTAAAAGAAGGGTATTGTCTTTCTCCCTATTTAAAATCAGTAACACAGCAGGCTATATCTCACTCAGAGGGGATTACCAGCTTTTAGTTAGACTGGTAGTTAAATGTGCCTAATTAACAATTACTTTTAATAACATGCCTTTCAGACTTTGTTGTAGTATTAAATATGTATTTAAATATTAAATACACAGGGTGAAATCCTGGCCCCATTGAAGACAATTTTCAGAGTAGACAATAGGCTTCTCCCCCTTCTTCCCCCATAGTATGTGTACTCATATTTTAAGTAGGGATGACATACTTGTGAGTGTCATATGGAGAAAAACACTGGAAATACAATACAACATATGTTATCTAATATTCATGTGATACTAAAAGGAATATATAAAACTGTTAGTAAATAAACACTATGTATTAGTGAGTCAGTCATAGCACCATGACAAAAATCAAGTTTGGAATCCCTGTTGAACTAATGCTGAACAATTGGGCTAGTCCAAACGAACACATTTTTATTTCAAATTTGGATGAAAGACTGTTTTACCCATCATTTGGGGGTTTAAGCAAGGAGAGTTCCTCTAGGACAGACACACATAACAAATATTGGGGTAGACTCTATGCCATGTCCATTTTCTGCTGGGTGCCACAAAGTGTGAGGACTGCCAGGGAACTGGGTGTACATCCTTGAATCTCTGCTTCTGCTCTGGCACAAGTTAGAGCATCATGAGGGCTCAGGACTGCCAAGGTTGTCTGACACTTGCTAGTATGAGACTGTTTTCAGATGTTCATAATCTTGTCAAATTGTAACTGTTTCAGCTGAAACATATCATGCCAGGTGTCTGTCAGAATAATTTTTTTGTTGTTTTTTGGAAGGTTCCAGCAAAAATGGCTCATCCTTTCCCAAGAATGACAGTAGGGGAAAATATGTTGTTTTGCACCCATTAGAAAAATTCTTATAACCATTTCATTTACAACCTCTAGCATCACCATGCTGTGGAGTGGGGACTTGAAATTTGGCAAGTCGTGTCACCATGGTGTCAGGGATGGGCCTGTTGCAGTTCTGTGATAAAGAACACCTCAAATTTGGCTTACTTATAAGCATTTGAAATATCACATTTCACACATGCTCAGTACAGACTTAGAGTCTGGCTACTAAATTCTTGGAAGAGTCCATCTGTATTGAACATGCTCCACCCTGGAGCCAAGCAGGAGTTTCCCTGCAACTTCAGCTCTCTGAAACTGAGATCAGTAAGAATGTCTTTTCTGTGGCATCAATTCATTTCCCCTTCTACATTCCCCCTGGGCAGGGAAGAGTAATAAATAGCAAGATTCAGATGCAGAGGGAACAAGAATTAGACCTCTTCAGAGAGAGAGGTAAATCCTTGGTTGCGCTTCTGTAATGAAACATTGTCAACTGAAATTTGACTCAAGCTTTAGGTTTGGTTAAAATCAAAAACAAGTTGATACCATAAGTTCAACAGAAATGCTTCTATTATTAGTAGTATTTATTTCCTTTTTTCCCCCTCCTAAAAATGAATTAAAATTCTCCAGTGGCCTTTGCAGCCCAAACACTGGGGCATTGTATTAGGGCCTGAGAACTTGACAATATCTGAAGTTCAAAGAGGAAATCAAATGTGTATTTTAAACAGTGAATATAAAGAACCATTTGAACAGATTACCAGAGATGTGGTCAATTCTCCATCACTTGGAGTCTTTAAATCAAAACCAATGCCTTTAAAAATAAATGCTTTAGTTCCACTGGCAAGTTACATGGATTACTAGGTTAAGTTCTATGACCTCTTGTATTATGTAGGAGAGTATACTAGATCACAGTGGTCCCCTTCTGGCCTTAAATATTTATTATATAATATAAATGATATAGACTATTTTTGCCATTGACTTCAGTGAGATCAGTATTTCACCCTATGATTCTAGTATAGTGACTGGAAATTAACTATAAGGTAGACAGAATAATCTACTTTCATTGTCTCGTCTGAGAGTATACATCCAACATAATAAAGAAAACAAAATCAGATTTTTTTTCCAGTACTTGGGTGTTAACAGTGATGTACTGTTTACAAGCAAATATTTAAATATATTTTAAAAAACAATTGCTGATATGACAGTATCCCTTTTAGATTGATTTTAATTCACAAATAAGAAAAAGACCAAAGTTAATTATACAGATTATGCAAGTATTATTTATTGTTTAATAAATAAGTCAGTAATGTTATAAATAGGTTTCAATTTACATAATAATGTTATCAAAACTTACAAATGTATAAATAAATAATTTAAGACAAATAAATTATACTTGGGTGTTTGTTATGTTGAGAACATGTTGATATAATATAGCTTATTTTTTTTAGAAATGTAGAAATTTAACATTTTAGCTTAAAAGACACTGATAGTATTTTGCTCAAGACAACTCAGGTCATGAAAAATATTGCAGAATATTACTGTGCTTAATCCTTTAAAAGGTTTTGTAGAAATATTACTGTATTTTTAAATTCAGGTCCATATCCTGAAAGCCCTCTGTGTGTACAAGTTTCACAGTGAAAGTACTGCACACAGAGCTCTTGCAGTAAGTAGAACCTAATATATATTTTCTTCAGATACTTAAAATAGCTTTGATTCAATGTTTTATAGAAAGTGCTTCCAGGTTTGAGTGATTATGATGAGCTTCCAGGAGAATTCAAGTAGTTCAGCATCTTGGTTATGGTCACAGTGCGAATTGTGAAAGCATGGAGAACACTACATAACCTCATTCTCTCTTTGAAAGAGGCTGATCCTCTGTTTGCAGAGGGTTGCTCCATACTCGCACTGTTAATTTTCACAGCCTTAAAAAAGAAAGAAAAAAAAGTCGCTTGGTCAGACAATTTAACCATGTTCAGAGTAGCTTAAATTTTTAAATTTAAACTATTAAAAATAAAATGTTTTATGAAAAGGTAAACTAGGATAGTAATAATACCATTCATATAGTTAGGGCCCAAACCTGTATTTCTTATGCAGGCAAACATTCTTAATGATGTAAATAGTTTTTCCCCTGCCAAGGAATACAGGTTTGGGCCTTTAAAGGATAATCAGGAGGAGCTGTGGTTTACAAATAATTAAATCCAGTGCATTTGACAACTATTAGAATCTCCAGTGTATCTAGATATGCTATGTTAATAAAAAGTTAATTATTTTAAAATAAGGACAGGATTTCTACCAGCTATTAAATCTCTTAGTCTCTAAGGTGCCACCGGACTCCTTGTTTTTGTTAATAACCATGTTACATGTGTTCCCTATTTCCTATCAATACATATTAATTAATTATTTACCAAAATAAAGTCTTCTCTAACCCCCACCCCATTTCATGGTAGGGATGGGAGACTAAGTAAGATACCATTAAAAAGACAGAAAATTCACTACTAGCATGTTTCCTACATCACTGATAGGGAATCACTTTTTAAATACAGTAATATACAGTATCAAAGTAAGACCTCATTTATACAGAGATGAGAAACTTCCTTCAATTTTCAGAAAAAATCATAATCAAGATTTTAAATGATCAGATTCCAGAGTAACTTATTATTTGGGTAACTACAGAAAGGAACACATAGAACAGGACTCAATTTACGATAGAAATAATATAAAGTACTCTTTTAGGCAACTGAAAGGAAAACAGACCTGTATCATTTTGTCAATAGTAGCCAGCATCTTCTGGTTATTGAAATTCTTGAACTCTGCCTTGTAAGCCTTCAGGTCTTCATTGATACCTCGCAGGCACTCAGTCTGCAGAAGATACAAGGATTAAGAAATATTGGAGAGTGCTGTTAGATGCTTACAGACAAACAAAAAGCAAATGATTTGTTCTTTTGGGAGACTGGCAATTTACCTTATCAAAATCAGCTTTTTTCAGTTTCGGACAATTTTCAGTCTGAAAATTAAAGACACCAGGCATGAATGTGATCATTCTGTATCAATATGATAACTTACATGATGGTTCCATATAAAGGTAATGAAATTTGATTTTTATTTATTGCAATACCTTTGACTCTTCTGGCATACAAGCCTTAATTGTGTTGATTTTATTCTTAGTGATATCTTCAAGATCAACCTCTTCAAGGGTACATTTAAATCCTAGCGTGCCAAGCTCCTATGTAAACAAAGGGGACATTTATTGAATCATTGCACATAATGCTGCAGGGCATGTTTATAAGCAGAAATATACTGGACAGTAGATGATTTATGGCACTGAAGGTGCTTCAGCATCTTCTTTATATATCTTTATGCCTTTAACCAACAAGCAAATATCCAAGCTATGAAGCTAAAGTCAAAGGAAATTTTGCCATCATTTTCATTAGGAGCAAGGGTTGTAAATAGATTTATATTTTGTATGCGTTGCACTGGATTACATTGTCTCCATTATGTTAAGATTCTAAATCATTCTAAGAGGATGAATAAACACTCAGAACACTATATATCACAAACTTACAATTTAAAAAATGATTACTTTTTAAAAAAAGAGAAGGTCAAATAACAATCAAATGGACAAGTGGCACTGTCTTGTGGCCAACCATCAGTGACACTGTCTCATTGAGGTGATGGAACTATTTAGCTGCTTCTTCTCTCTCACCCTAAGGCAGTGCCTATGCCAGGGAATTTTAGAAATAGATTTCCCTTAGCATTACCACCAGTTCAACTGTACCAGTGAGAGATGGTAAAAAGAAAAGGAGACATATAACTAAAAGATATGGCAGAGCAAAGGATGCCTCCTGGACCAACCCATAACATTCTTAGAAAGAGATTATGCAAGAGGATATTTCATGCTGAGCTGTTTCTTTAACCAGCTGCCAACACACTACCTAATTGCCTAGTTGATGGAATGTTTGCGGCATGTTTTACAGAGATTAATGACTAAGAATTAACCAAACTGAACAAAGGTTGGAACAAAAATATGTCAAACAGGACAGATAAGGAAAACGTAAAAGCAAACACTAGCAGGACACAGATCAGAGAGAGATGCTCTGTGACAGAGGGCCACTCAGGCTGGAAGACAAAAAGTTTGAGGGAAGAAAGTTCTCATGAGAAAATGAAAGGTAATTTCTTTATTAATTGTAACTAAGCTTAAAATACCTATTTAGGTTAAGTTTTACTGATCATAATACTGGACATGTAATGCAGACCATCTCTTTGCCTTAAACTGATTCTATCTGTTCTTTAAAAAAAACAACCTCAGAATCTTAGGGTGTTGTGTGAAATCCCCAAATAAACCGTCACAGAAAAGTAAAAATAATGAAACCACCAAGAAGTATTGAAGGGAGGATGGCTGGAGTCAATCCCTGTATTGTGTTCTGCTTACCAACAATAATTTATACTACCATATCTATCATCCACAGATTTGTTCCAGTTGATTTAAGTCCTGCATCAGTGGAAGATAACAGGTCAAGCTTTATTTCAGGCAAAAATTAGAACAACAACAACCATAATAATAATAATAATAATAATAAAAAAGGATTGGATGCACAAATGAAAGTTAATTACGAAACAAGCAAGAAAAAGATTGTAAGGAAATGAAGGACAAATTATTACAGTTCTCTGGAAATACCAAATGATGAATATGGTTAAAAACAGGGACACAGAAATTTGATTAGCTGAAGCAAACAGAAGAGCCAGAGACATAAGGCTACACACAGGTTGGGAATGTGCACCACCTGGCTGCTTTAGAAAGCTGATGCCTCCTACCATAGAAATAAAACCTCCTACAGCTCCTTCTATCTGAATATCTCAAACACTCTTTTACACACATCGATAAACACCACATCCCTAGTAGGTAGGTAGGTATTTTTCCTATTTTAAAAATGAGACAACACAAAGACGAGTCTTTGATCCTTCTGTGCACTACATATCAAAAACTCCCAAGTCAGGGTCAGGGACATAATCCATATTCTAACATGCTTTTCTCTTTGTTGTGTAGATGGGACTCCTTAACCTAGCCACATCAGACAAATGTGCAATGGTAGAGTTAGATGTGTAGTATAAATGGTGCCCAAGCAATTTGCCCAAGTCATGGAGCACATCAAGCTACCAATAGAACCTACATTTCGTGAACTGCACCTACTCCTATCCCTTTTATCTAGGTTTTGGCTGTGCACCCACTCTGGGATATCTGAATCTTTAATACAAGTCCATTCTTCCTCCTCTGCGGCAAAACTGTGAATCTGGCAAAACAAATTTAGATACAGAGGCAAAGCTACACTTGCCTCCCCTCTGGAAAAAAACATTTCATACCAACTCCTGGTACCATTAGTTTGTATATTTGACACCTCTTCCACGTCTTCCTCTGGAGTTAGTCCCAGTAACTCTGATTTAACCCTTGCAGGTATTGTTTTACTGGGGTTTATTTAGCTATAAATATTGACGACAAACAGCTTTGCTTAAAGAGTGACACGTTTTTTAACACGTCACCAGAACTGATGGGAGGCGCGGAACACGAGGCAAAGCACGACAAACCTTCAGCTGGTGCAGCGCTTCCCTCGCGGCGGTTACCAGGGATTTGGAAACATTCAGGCAGTCATTCAGATTGGGCCAGGAGGAAGGCAGCGGCGAGGTCGCTGCCAAGTCGGCCAGGCTGAGGCAGAGGAGAGTCGCCAGGAGCCAGCCACCTGAAACAAACAAGCGCCGCGCGTTAGCCCGGGAACCAGCTGGGAACCACGGAACGCGGCTGCACGTGCACCCTCCGCCCGCGCCCCTTCCCAGACCCCGGCCAGGTGCAGAACGCACGAGGCCTCGGCGTGCGCCCCCCCAGGCTGGCGGGGTCCCTGCGCTGCGGGGCACTGGTCACTCACGGGGGCAGTCGGGGCCGGCGCGCTGCGCCATGTGGCCTCGCCGAGGTAGTGCTGGAGCGCTGCCGGGGTCGGCGGGCAGCCGCGGCTTTTATAGCGGGAGGCGCACCGTGGCCAGGACTTTCCCTTCTCTCTCTTTCTCTACATCAGCGGCTTGGTCAGAGCTGAAACCCTGTGAGGCGGCCGGCCGGCTCTCGGCTTCCCTCCGGGAGGCCGCGGCCCCCGGCTAGTCATCCCGAGAGAGCGCACGGGCCTAGCCCCGCGCCTTTCGTGGGCACGCAGGGAATCCCGAGAGGCGCGCGGGACTCCAGCGCCGCGCCGGGGGCGAGCTGGGGCCCCGGCACAGGAGAGGGGCCGACGGGGACTTTCCCATCCAGCCTCCCCCCGCCCGGCTTCCTTTGCCTGGGTGGGCTCCAGTCCTGTCCCCGGCACTGCTGTGCTGCCCTTGCCTGCGGCCACGGAATATTGTAGCCTCAAAAACAAGCTTGAGCTGAGTGAGCCACGTGCAGGCTCTAGTGAGCAAATCCCAGGCCTGGGAGTCAGCAGGTCACTGCCCAGCTCTGGGTAACCGTGGGTGAATTTCATCACTGCTCCCTGCCTCAGTTTCCCTAACTGAAAACGGGGGGTGATAATAGTTCCCTCTCCTCACACTGGTGCTAAGGGACTCAGTGCCTCTACCTTTATGAAGTGCTTTGAGATCCTTGCGGTAAAGGCGCTGTAGAAATCCAAAGGATTATTATAATATGTCTCTTTGATGAAACTTGATAATCTGACACTGCTTCCTCAGGTTGTGATGTGACATGCAGACACAGCCTCATGCACAAGGAATTTATCCTGCCAGCCTTGCAAGAGAATTAGTGTGACTGTTGCAACACATCAGTGAATAAAGTGTTGGTCCAGCACATACAGGTTAGTATGGTTTTCAGAAATATGTCTTGAAGTTAAATCAGGATTTTAATGAAGAAATGGAATCAGCAAGAGGCCTTCCTTTTCTTTGTTGCATTCCTCAAACAGCAAGACAAAAAGATGAGCTGAAGCTGAACATATTTTAACTCCCTGTAATACAGTGTATAGCATAGAATCTTCCTCCCTAGTTCTAAATAGCCTCTACTCTTTTGATATAACCACCTTGTAAACTTAAGCAATGGTGAAGCATTTCTGTCCCCCTTCCCCTTTTTTTTTTGTGCTGGCCAGCCCTGCATCCAGATGTTGGAGCATTTAGTGATACATACTTTTAAAAAAAAATCATTGAAATCTATTTTAGGGGTCGGATCAATGCCAGTCCCTGTAGGATCTGGAGAAAGCTGGTCTGGGGACCAAGCTGCTTGCATTATGGCATCACAGAGTGGAATCATGAATTTGTTCAAATGTCATTATGGTGCAGGATGATATCATTAGCATGTAAGGAACAAACAAGTATGATAAGCAAGCTTCCTATTGTTGTAGATAGAAAACATATTTAGGAATTAATGTATGTACAGTATTGGAATTCAGGAGATCTTGTTGCTATGTCCTGCTCTGCCGTTTACATGCTTTCAGGTCTTGGCAAGTCAGTTAATGTCATTGAGACTCAATTTCCTCATCTTTAAAATAGAGATAATACTTCCCTTCATCCTATGGGTGGTTTGACACTTAAAACATTGACCTTTGGAAAGCACTTTGAAATCCTTAAACTGGATCCTTTGTTTATACTCTCATTGCATTGTCTCATGTAATGGCCTTCAGTAATGGCTATCATATTAAAGGGGAAAAATAACAAACAAATTAGGAACTATTAAGGGTCACATTCCCACTGGCTGCAATTGGGAGAGCATCACTCCCTAAAACTATAATGGACTATATGCAGAGTATGATCATTACTGATATTTTTTCTAAAGTTTTAGTGTGTAGGAACTGGCAGCACCTGTCTTGTTTAATATTACATAGTTACAGAAATTGGAGGAGGAGGGCTCTAATATAACATATATAGAACAATTTTTTTAAAGACATCTAGTTCATAGCACGCTTTTGGGAATCTACACAAGCCGAATACTGATAATTAATTGCCAAATATAATGTGTAGGTCTAAAAAAGAAATTAAGCAAATTTATTCTCAAAAAGCAATCTAGAATTATTTATTTTGTATCTAAATGGAGCAAAAACAATTATATTCAATAGTTTTGGGGCACTGCTCTAACAATAGATCATGCAATGGAATCACTTTAGGTATGGGAACATCTTTTGTTTTAAAAAGTTCCAGGGGCAAGCAAATAAAATTCTCAGAGGTCCTTACAGTATTGTAACAGGCTCTGCAGAATTACTTAGAGAGTATTTTCTCAATTAAATTGCTTTGGGGTATGAAACTGGAAAAGCCTTGAGAGCTAGGCATTAGATGTTAGGCCTGAGGACATCTTTGCCTGGAAAGTTCCAGTTTGATGCTGAAATCCTGTTTAGTGCAATGATAAACTGTTTATTCTTAGTTTCATGTCTTAAGGTCCTAACATCCCATGTTGCAGGGCTTCAACCAGTCACCTGTAGGGGATTTTTTCCTCTGATATATTTTGTTTTTCTTTTCTTTCCTCAAGCAGTGATTTTCAGCCTTTAATTCGCAGACCCCTGGGGGTCTTCAGACAATGTCTAAGGGGTCTGGGAAAGGTGCTGTTACCACCTTTTTTCAGCCTATGGTCTGTGGACACCTGGCAGTCCTCAGACTGTTTCTAAGATTTCCAAAGGGGTCTGCATCTCCATTCAAAATTTTTTAGGGGTCCACAAATGAAAAGAAGTTGAAAACCAGTGCTGTGAAGCATCAGAGATGCCCATGGCTGGAGAGCACCTACTACAGATGGTGGGCTGGTGCACAGGGGATTAGCCAAGGGACCTTTTGTTCCCTGGATGCAGCAGAATGAGGCTGTGTGCCAACTTCACAAAAGCCACCACAAGGAAATCTGGACAGGATAGAGGTCTGAGCTATTCTCTACTGCCTTTGTACAGTCATTTATACCTGTGTAAAGTGAGAGTGTAAAATGATACCAAACCAGAATATATGGTTTTACACCTATTTTACACAGGTGCAAATGGGTACAAGGTACAAGCTATAAGGCAGTGAAGGATGTGGCCCCTGATTTCCATGGACCCCTGAGTAGTGGTTGTGTGGGGATTATAGCCCCTATCACAACCCAGATGTTGGAATAATGTCAGTGTAAAGATTGCAGAGATGTTTTGTGCTCTGCTTTCAGATTGAGGAATGTATTCCAATCCCCTCCAGCCTCTAAGTAGTTCTCTTCACAACACCCATTTACTTGGGTTTGTAGAGAAGAAACTGGGTTTGTAATGAATTTTACCCCAGCCAGTGGAGATATGAAGAATAGCCAAGAACTAGTGGCTGCTTTTTCAAAAGAACAGTGAACCCCCCACAACAATTCATTAAGTGGTAAGACAAAAGCAGGCACCACAGCAGGCAGGTACACAGAAGTCTACAGCTTGACGACCAGTTGGAGTTTCAACACTAGTCTTCTCACTTTCTTTGCACTTACCCACAATTCATGGCTGCAGCTTGGTATAATTTTTCATTTAAAAAAATTAATGTAAGAAGAATAAAGATATCCAGTTAAAATGTACAGACACCAATCTTTTTCTTTTTTTCAATTTTGTTTTTATTACCAAAAGCTCTGTAAACTTACAGTGATATGGTGTCATGGCCCATGATAAAGCACATCTGGAAACTGCTTTTATAGCTTGTATGCTCACATAACGTTTTAATATTAGATTATATTGTATATGTGTTGCACTACCAATATGTAGGTTAGAATTATAGCTTTATCATCTCTCGGGTTTGAAGAATTTTTGGTCCAATCTTGTCTTCGATGATGTCAATGGGAGTTTTGTTATTGACTTCAGTGGGAGCAGAATGAATCAAGAGTTTTAGATTGAATTTTCAGGTTCATATTATTTTAATTGACATCTAATTTCCCATAATATGTTTGTGGTAAGTTTAGAGACTAGCGTTGCTACAATACAAATACTGTATAATTTTCCAGTTTGACTGTGTATTTTCCACTTTTTGGCTAGTCATTAAGATTGTGGGCTGTGGTTTTAACATAGTTAGGAGACTTTTTCTCACATAGAAGTGAAACAGGTTTTGGAAATATGAATGAGTGTGAAAAACATTTATTAGGCTTTCCAGGTCCTCTGCATGGTGATATTAAGTTATAATGTTGTTTTCAGTAATAGTGCATGAGATTTCTCATTAAATTGAGCTGTGCCAATCACCCTGGCAGATAATGTAGACGAATGGTTCTCAAACTCTTTTTTCCATGGACCGCTTGAAAATTGCTGAGAGCCTTGGCAGACCATTTAATATTCTTTCCAAATGTTGTTTGTGCTGTTAGCTAACTATTGTAAAGCGCTTTGGATAAAAGTGCTATATAAAAAAACCTAAATAATAATTAACATGTTTTTTTTCTACAAATAAAAACACGCAGTTCATATTTTAATATCAGTAGGCTCTCCCTCACAAGTAGCCACTGAGCTGGGCTAGGAAGGATGGTTCTCTTCCTGGCAGCCACAGCCCTGGAGCTAGAGAAAGTCGCCTCTTTCTCTGGCTGCCGCAGCCCTGCACGTCCCAATTTTCCCCTACCCTCTCTTCTCACCCCACTTTCCCCCACCTAACTCCTATTTCCCCCACCTCACCCCACTGCCCCCTCTCACCTACCCCTTATTCGCCCCAAGGCCACCACCTCACCTTACATGTGCATCTTCTCCAGGGTTCTAGCACCTAATTAATGGAGCCACGCCTGTGCGGCTCCCCTAATTAGGTAGATGGCCCTTCATTGTCTCATGTGCGGCCGCCCAGGTGTGCGCTTTAGAAGGAACTATCTGCGGACCACTTGAATGGAGCACATGGACCACTGTTTGAGAACCTCTGGTGTAGACAATAACTGCTTGCTTATGGCATTCCTTTGCCACACTTCTTGTATATGTAATTCCTCAACAAAAAATAATATGTTTCACTTGACTGAAAAGAACAGTATTTTGCT
Organism: Chelonoidis abingdonii; assembly: GCF_003597395.2. Taxonomy (NCBI): domain Eukaryota; kingdom Metazoa; phylum Chordata; order Testudines; family Testudinidae; genus Chelonoidis; species Chelonoidis abingdonii. Next base: position 22,946,681 of record NC_133776.1, read on the forward strand.
CAATTACATATAGAGGTCTGGTCTTCTCAGGTTCTATGTACATAACCACCATTAATGTCAATGGGAGCTTTGCACAAAACACTTAGGTCTCGATTATACCACAGAGATCTGTGCATGGAAGGGACACTCTGTATGTGATCTTCTCCCTCCCACATGGAAAGGAGGCTGAGCTTCCTTTTTGTCAGCCTCAGGTCCCACAGGGATTTTCCCTGCAGGAAAATCAGGCTCTTAGCCATTCTGACATGAAGGAAAGCAGTACTAAATAGGAACACGCAACATAGAAGTTCCAGTCCTCTCAGCTGTTCTTTCTGTGTTAGGATGGTAATATTCAGTGGATTATTTTTAGTTAAAATGTTATTTATAATACACAACAAAATGTAAACATAGAGCAATGGACTTTGTACATTAACATGAATTATACATAAAGGAATGACAAATAAAATAAAACTCCAAGGCACTGCCCTAACTGACAACAGCCTGACCCAGGCTGCCGCACAGCTCAATATTACCAAAGCACAGGTCATGTTTAGCCAATACCCTTCCTGCCTGAGTATGGAAAAGGCTACATATGCCAGTCCTATGCTGCTCCTGCACCGGGGGTGTTCCCCATGAGGCCATTGTGGTCCTTTTAATTGCACGAAAGAGCTGGAACCTGGCCCAGAGGGATTAGGTAATTTGCCGAAGGTCACACAGGAAGTCTGTGGCAGAGACAGATCTTCTGAGTCCCAGTCCAAGGCCTCAACTGTGAGACCATCCTTCCTCTCTAAGATAATTTTGTTTTGGGTATTGCAGTATAAGATTAAATGCTGGGGGTTACTGGTGAAATAAAATGCAATATATTGAAAGTGCAAGTTCTTATACAGGGGAAAAAAGGACTTAATAGAATGATGGTCTGGCTGCCAAAGACCGTTTAGTAGTAACCCCCCATAACCCAAGCTTGACCCCAGATGTACAGTACCTTCCCTCTCAACCTGTGTATATTTCATTTCAAACATTTACTTTAATAAAATTTTTAAATCTAGAAAAGAAGCCCACGTGGCATGATCAATGCAACTATCCTTGCAGTGATTATTATACACACTTTTCTCAGTGCTTACTAAAATATCCAATATCTATGCAAAAGTCTCCTGACGCTTGAGCTAGGCGTTGAAGGCTACGCTCTCCATATGATAGCATATGCCAGTGTTTTCTCAACCAACCTGAGTGAGAAGCGTGTGTCTGGCACAATTCTAGTGCTGAGTGAGCAGCTAATATAATTCTCTCCGCCAGCAAAAGAAACCTTTTATGTTGGATCTGCCGAAGAAGACTGGCTACAACAGCCTAGACCAGGGGTAGACAACCTATGGCATGCGTGCCGCCTGATTTTCAGTGGCACGCACGCTGCCCAGGTCCCGGCCACCAGTACTCGGGGCTCTGCATTTTAATTTAATTTTAAATGAAGCTTCTTATGCATTTTAAAAACCTTGTTTACTTTACATACAACAATAGTTTAGTTATATATTATAGACTTATAGAAAGAGACCTAAAACATTAAAATGTATATTACTGGCAGATGAAACCTTAAATTAGAGTGAATAAATGAAGACTCGGCACACCACTTCTGAAAGGTTGCTGACCCCTGTCCTAGACACTGGTCATGGAGATTTTCCTTATAAACACTCCAAATTTCCTGTTATGCAACCTGCTCTCCAGCAGGCTTAAGATGTGTTGCTACTGCAGTTGTGTAGCTAATGGAATGTATATGACTTATACATAAGTTTGTAAAGAGTCTTCACTTGTTGCACACTTACGTCTTAAAAGAGTATCATTTTCTTTCCTAGCAAGGCATCTATGTAAAATTCCTCCCCAACCCAGCATGTAGTTACATTTTTTAAAAAAACACTTGAGATTTTTGGTAAAATTGAATATATCTTGCAAGTTAATACATGTCTCCTAAAATTCCCGAGAGGATTTTTTCTATTAATTCAATAACGATCTACAAAAATATTTTTAGTATTTCTTAGAGAATAACATCATTGAAGGTATTGATACATTTGCAATTACAAAGGGCTGTAGCAACCTTTTTCTTAAATAACTATTAGAAAGAAATGTCCCATATACATGAATCCTGTAATGAATCTATCTTTCAGATGAAACATGAAACTGAGATCCTAACCACTTGTGGGTGTTAACAATCCCTGGGCATTTTTAATAAGAATAGGGACATTAACTCCAAAGTCCTATCAAAATTCCAATGTTGGTAGTTACATTCTGTCTATCCAAATTCCCTCTGCAGTATAATACCCTAAAGATAGTTTCTGGTAGATATGATGGGTCACATTCTGAGCTGGTGTAAAGCACCGTAACTCCGTTAGTTATGCCAATTTACATCCATTGCAAATCTGGCCTGATATTTTTCTTCTCATCCTGTCCTAATTTGTGCTGTTTTGCTGTTCTGTGTTAAGTGGCTGCCACATTAATCCCAGAGCTGGCTGAATTTCAGTGGGGATGCTTACCTGGAATTTATCAGTTTATAAAGAACTTGGAGACAATGAAGAATGAAAAGTGATGTTATTATTATTAAATAAATTCTGGATTAGTTTATGTGCTTGTTGAAGAAAAGTGCAATATACAATATTAAGAGTTTGTACAAGTTCTATATATATATATGATACAGTATAAAGTACGTATATATGTGTAATATATACATATATTGTACTTAATTACTATAATAAATCTATTACAATGTTATATTTTTAAAAAGCCAATATGCAGATCTAAACATTCTAAATGAACTAGGAACCAGAATAATATTTTCCTTTATAGGTCCTGGCAATCAGGCTCGTATGGTCTAACTGATCTTTTTATTCTAAACAACCATTTACTCTATTTTTCACTTCTACATTTAGCTACCATAATTGCATCTTACAGCTTCTTGTGTAGTAGAAAACAGTGCTTGGCTGGCTTCGAATGTACTATCTTGATAATTCATGAATCAGCCAGCAAAGGGAGCTGAAGAGCAGTGCAGTGCATATCCTGCACTGGAAATGCATTTTTGCTACTTTCTTGGTCTCCATTTTTTGTACAAGCAGTTATCTCTTTTAGCAGAACAGTCTGTATTGCCTGGTTTGCTTATGTTAAGTGTGGTCTAATAGCTAGAGCAGCATAGTCAGAGGTCAGGCTTCTGGGTTCTATTCCTAGTTCTGCCAGCAGTTTGTGGTGTGATCTTGGAGAATCACTTAGCCTCTTTATGCCTCGGTTTAGCCATAGGTAAAATGGGAATAATTATACTTCCTTTGGCTGTGCTGTGAGTTTGCTTAGTGAATGGCTATAAACATTTTTGCAATCCTCATATTACACTGGTCTACAATTTTTGAGAAGTCGTCTGCTTCAGAGATAAAATGTGGTATTTATTATGTATTTTGATGTGCTGAATTCAAATATGACAATTAAAACAACTGATTGGCTACTGTTTCTAAGATATTTAAGTTTTTACATTTTATGTCTATGTATATTGTGTAGATAGTAGAGTTTTAATCATAAATTGTAAACCTAGGTCTTTTCATGTGTTTATGGTTGCTTTACATGATAATATTTCACCTGTCCTGTTTATGTAACACTTTAAAAATCAGCAAAAGGGTTATATAAATAAAATTTATTATGAAACAAAAGGCAAAAAACTATTATGTACATAGTTTAGTCCTATTCAGTGTCTACTCGGCGCTTCTTGGCTTGTCTCTTGTATTCATTAAATGGAGCATCTCTTGTCACTGTCCAGCAATAGTCTGCAAGCATTGATGGGCTCCATTTGCCCTGATAGCGTTTCTCCATTGTTGCAATGTCCTGGTGAAATCGCTCGCCGTGCTCGTCGCTCACTGCTCCGCAGTTCGGTGGAAAAAAATCTAGATGAGAGTGCAAAAAATGTATCTTTAGTGACATGTTGCAACCAAGGCTTTTGTATGCCTTGAGGAGGTTTTCCACCAACAACCTGTAGTTGTCTGCCTTGTTGTTTCCGAGAAAATTTATTGCCACTAACTGGAAGGCTTTCCATGCCGTCTTTTCCTTGCCACGCAGTGCATGGTCAAATGCATCATCTCGAAGAAGTTCACGAATCTGAGGACCAACAAAGACACCTTCCTTTATCTTAGCTTCACTTAACCTTGGAAATTTTCCACGGAGGTACTTGAAAGCTGCTTGTGTTTTGTCAATGGCCTTGACAAAGTTCTTCATCAGACCCAGCTTGATGTGTAAGGGTGGTAACAAAATCTTCCTTGATTCAACAAGTGGTGGATGCTGAACACTTTTCCTCCCAGGCTCCAATGACTGTTGGAGTGGCCAATCTCTCTTTATGTAGTGGGAATCTCTTGCACGACTATCCCATTCGCAGAGAAAACAGCAGTACTTTGTGTATCCAGTCTGCAGACCAAGCAAGAGAGCAACAACCTTCAAATCGCCACAAAGCTGCCACTGATGTTGGTCATAGTTTATGCACCTCAAAAGTTGTTTCATGTTGTCATAGGTTTCCTTCATATGGACTGCATGACCAACTGGAATTGATGGCAAAACATTGCCATTATGCAGCAAAACAGCTTTAAGACTCGTCTTCGATGAACCAATGAACAGTCTCCACTCATCTGGATCGTGAACGATGTTGAGGGCTGCCATCACACCATCGATGTTGTTGCAGGCTACAAGATCACCTTCCATGAAGAAGAATGGGACAAGATCCTTTTGACGGTCACGGAACATGGAAACCCTAACATCACCTGCCAGGAGATTCCACTGCTGTAGTCTGGAGCCCAACAGCTAGACTAGAGCCAATCAACAATTTTAAGCATCATTTTCATTCTCAGTGACCCAGAATTAGTAAAGTTTGACTACATTTATTTCAGAAGCATTTTGGCTGTAGAGCAGTGTTATTAATGTATTATGTTTTATTTTGATTTATTAATAATATATTATTTTTATTACAGTAACACCCAAAAAAGGAAAAACACCATCCTAGTTTCAAGAGCTTAAAATCTAAAATCACATATATTGAATATATACTAGATATGTCTTGGCCACAAGTGGTCATTTCATCAGGCAAAAGAAAGTCTGTGAAGCCAGATTGATGGCCACAAATATTCTCATGAGTTAAGACCCCAAATGTAGATACCCATATTTTAGAGGGTTCAATACATTTTTAAAGAAAGATACAGTGTTAATAGGATGTAAGGTGTGATCATTCTGTGTTCAGCACATAGATATTAAGCTGTAACAATCCAGTGATCAAAGCAGACAGGACCAAATTCTGCTCTTGATTACACTGGTGTCAATAAAGCAATACTTTCAAGCATTGAAAAAGAAACAAAAATATTATTAAAAAAACCCCATGTATAAGAAACCAAAAAAAAAAGGCATAAGTTTAGTTTTGAGGGCTGGATTTGTAAATGATTAGAAAAAGGACCTTCCTTACCCACACTGTTCTAAAAAGTTAGGCAGTTCCTGGAAATGTATTATGACATAACACAAATATGGTGCTAAGGGGTATGATTATTGCCTGTCAGTTTATGAATAGGAATCAGTTTAATTCTCAGGTTTGCATCCCAGTAGATCAGTGTTTCTCAAATGCAACCACAGTGGTCACACAGGAACACCAGTACCTTTTTGTTGGGGCCATGTAAGCCTCCAAAGCAAGGGCAGAGATTGGGAAGTAGTGGAGGGGCAAAGCAACGGTGCCTCCTGCAGTGCCCAGCTGTTGCTCTTGAATAACTGTTACCAAGTGTAGCGAGATGTGTCACCTTGGTGTTTGTGCTGGTAGTGCCAACAGAGATCACACCCTGAACTGTGTAGACTCCTCGGGGGCTCCAGGCAGCACCTCTACAGACACGTGGGGCTGGTGTGTGCGGTGCTGGAGGTGGCTCTTGTCAATGCAGCATTCAGTCACTGGGGCAGTCCCCTGGGCAGCTCCCCCCGCTTCCACCTGGCAGGGGCATAGAGAGCCTGGGACTCTGCAGGCAGCTGATGAGTCCCCGACCCACCTTCCCCAGGCTCTCGCTGAAGGGCTGTGGGAGGCAGGGACAGAGAGATGGGTTTGTCAGAATGGCCAACAGCAAGAGTGCGTGACCGCACTTTGAGGCCACCCAAAAATTTGTTGTGAGAACCAAAGAACATCTTGTTTCTTTAGTTTTACCACAACAAGGGTGACTTATGATTTTCTCTCTTCCATTTCTCAGCAGAGGAGCACATTTTTCTTATTTGAGCTCCATATGGCTAGATCAGGGGTGGGCAAACTTTTTGGCCTGAGAACCGCATCGGGTTAATAAATTGTATGGAGGGCCGGTTAGGGGAGGAGGTCGTAGCCCAACCCCCACCTCCTATCTTCTCGCCCCAGGACTCCTGCCCCATCCAACCCCTCCTCTCATTCCTGATGCCCCCCCGCCCCAAGACTCCTGTTCCATCCAACCACCCCTTCTTCTGTCCCCTGACTGTCCCTGGAACCCCTGCCCTGACTGCTTCCTGCTGCCCCATCCAACCCCTCGCCCCGACCACCCCCTGGATCCTGCCCCCATTCAACCCCCTGTTCTGCCCGGCCGCCCCGACCCTTATCCACACCCCTGCCCCCTGACCACTCCCGAACCCTGTGCCCTCTATCAACCCCCTCCTGCTCCCTGCCTTCTTACCACACTGCCTGGAGCACCGGTGGCTGGCGGCACTACAGGCACACAGCCTGGCTGGAGCTGGGCCACACCGCCGCTGCTGCCACCACACAGCAAAGAGACCGGGTCAGGCTGGGATCTGCAGCTGCGCTACCCCAGGAGTTCACAGCCCCACTGCCCAGAGTATTGCGCTGGCAATGGGGCAAGCTGAGGCTGCAGGGGAGGGGGAACAGCAGAGGAGGGCCCGGGGGCTAGTCTCCTGGGCCAGGAGCTCGGGGGCCAGGCAGGATAGTCCTACAGGCTGGCTGTGGCCCACGGGCCGTAGTTTGCCCACTTCTGGGCTAGATGGAGTACATGAAAATAAGCATGACTGAGTCTTGTTTCTGAAGTTTTACCACAACAAGGGTGACTTATGATTTTTCTCTCTTCCATTTCTCAGCAGAGGATACAAAAGCTTTGTTGCTCAGCAGAGGAGCAACAAAGCTTTTGTATCCAGCACTGAAGCAATGAAGTTTCTTTTTCTCTATTGTGAAACAGAGAAAACAAAATACAGGGCTCCGTTGAAACTGTGTCAGGATCCAGCTCCATATGATTCCTAATGTGATTTGAATTGTATAGCAAACCATTCTAAAGGGGACATTCAGTTTGGGACAAGTCTGTCATTTACAAGTTTCTCTCATACATGACATATTAATTGAGAATAAAAGACATAAAAGTGCTAGAGTGGGGCCCATATCCTTGAAGGTATTTAGATGCCTAACTACATTGTTTGCAATAAGAGCTAGGTGCCTAAATACCTTTAAAGATTTGGGCTTGGATGTCTCAATGGATGTGGAATAGGATATGGACCCAGATACTCAGCTAATGGTTAACTGTGTCATTTCATTGACTTCAATGGTACTGCAGCAATTTACGTCACTTAGGGATCTGGTCCATGGAGTCCTTTACTTCTGGGTTGCTGGTATGAATCCAGCATGGATCGCAATTGGCCTGCAGTTGGTACTGTCCCATAGTTCTTCCAAGTGAAATATGTTGTTGATCTCAGCCCCTAACCTCTAAGCAACAGGTGTCTGCACCATAAAAACTACCACCATATTTGGCAATCTCAGCAAAGAGGTCAAGGTTTAAGTGAACATGAAGACTGAGCTACATCCTAAGCTCTAGAGAGGAGCCGCTTTTTCGGGCAGCATAGAAAAGCTTTCTACCATTTATACTTGGCTAGCAACTCCGTCTCATCCTGGCAAATGAAGACCTGGCCTCAATTATTCAGGCCTTTGTCACTTCTCAGATGGATTACAGGCATGAAGCCTTCAGCACTTACGAAACTCCAGCTAATTGAGAATGCTGCACTGTGTCTCCTCAGCAACAAAAGCTAGCACAAACATATCAAATCTGTCTTCTGCTCACTGCAGTGGCTTCTCAATGTATTTCGAATTAAGTTAAAGTCTCAGTAGTTATCTTCAAAGTCACTGAGGACTTGGGCCCAGGATATCTAACGGACCATCTAAAATTCTGAGATTAAGACTGTAGCTGACAACTCCACTCCTATGGCAAAGTGGAACTTTCAACAATAAATTTTGTCTGTGTGAGGGTCAGAACTTTCTCTGAGGGAGGTCTTAGACTGTGGAACGAACTCCTCCAGGAACTAAGGACCATCACAAACATCACCCCCATCTGCTCCAAGTGTGAGGCACATTTCTTTGCCCTTACCTTCTTTAACAAAAACACATAGCAACAGGTATATTTATCTTTAAAAAAAAGACACACTACTGAAACAAAGACACTCCACTGCGCAAGCTTCTCTCTCTGGGGAGAGGATGAAACAACAAATAGCATGTGACAGATGTTGGTCACCTTACCTAATGCAGTACAGGAAAGCACTCAGATACTACTGTGATGAGCTCAGTATAAAAATCTATATAAAAGAGAAAACTTACACTGAATCTGTTTATAGATAAAAAAAAGAAGGTGCTAAACAAATGTTATGTATGATGTGTGAAAGAACAGAATGAATTCTTTTCAGGCTTCACGTATGGCTATTGATCTTTCACTTTTTCCTTTGCTCCAGTTTCTCCTTCTACCTCTGTATCTTTTTTTTCTGTCTTTTTCAGTTTCCAGTCAAGTTAACTTTTCTACAGTTCTCAGTAGCTTTTCCATTCTGTCTTTCCCTTCATGTGTGTTCTCTCCTGGCTGTTTATTTGATGTAACATGCAGCAGAAACAAACTACTAGGTCTCAGGAAAAGAGTGAATTCATTTTGCTATATTTTTCTTGACAATTTTCTGCAGTTCTGTTTTACTCTTCAGGGTTGCTGAATCAAAAAATGCAGCTTCACATATTTTTGTTGCATATGTATCTTTGCTTGAAAATGAACTTCAATTGAAATTCTACCATTTTAAAGTGAAACTCAGTCCTTTTCTGCCTCAAAAAGACAGCAAGTTCAGAAAAAAAATCAGAAATCACTAAACAAATGAGATTCTTATAAATATAAAACAAGCAGGTGCTTATTGTTTGGGAGCAATATAAGGATCCTATCCTGTGAGCTGTTCCTTGCAGGTGGACCCCTTAGCCTCTGCCGAGTATTGTTGAATTCAGTGGGGCTCCACATAAGTGCAGGAGTCTGCCCATTCAGAGCAGCTTCCAGGATCAGGGCCTAGATGTCTAACTTAAATACACTTTTAAAAGAAGAGAAAATCCACGTATAAAAAATAAGAAAATAAAGTCATCACACAAATGATTATTTTATCTGATATCGTTGTTGATGCAGATGCAGATGCAGCATCTATGCAGCTTTGTGTTTCTCCTTTCCCAGGTGGAAGCCTTTTGCTTTTGTTAGTGTCACATTATTCAGAAAATAAATTTAACACCCCACCCCCCATTCCCCAAATCTCACCACCAACAATCACCAAACACTCTTCTGCCAACTAACAAGCCCACTTCCCTCACCTTTTTCTCGTAAGTCATGTGCTGCACCCCCCTGATGATTTTAGGTGCCCTCCGCTGGACTCTCTCCAATTTGTCCACATCCTTTCTGTAGTGGGAGGCCCAAAACTGGACATAGTACTCCAGATATGGCCTCACCAGTGCCGAATAGAGGGGAATAATCACTTCCCTCGATCTGTTGGCAATGCTCCTACTAATGCAGCCCAATATGCCGTTAGCCTTAATGGCAACAAGGGCACACTGTTGACTCATATCCAGCTTCTCGTCCACTGTAATCCCCAGGTCCTTTTCTGCAGAACTGTCGCTTAGCCAGTTGGTCCCCACCCTGTAGCAGTGCATTCTTCTGTGGGATGCTTCCATCCTATGTGCAGGACTCTGCACTTGTGCTTGTTGACCCTCATCAGATTTCTTTTGGCTCAATCCTTCAATTTGTCTAAGTCACTGTGGACCCTATCCCTACCTTCTAGCTTATCTACCTCTCCCCCCAGTTTAGTGTCATCTGTGAACATGCCTAAAATTATACCATACAGCAGTGCATGGCAGATCCAGTTCAAGATATTGTTGTGACAGACTGACAATGTCTTGCACCTAAACAGACCTTATGGAATTAAGGGAAAATTTACTGATTCAGTTAAATATTATTGAATTAGTTTTAATACCTTTGGGATACATTGAATTAAAATATAATTGTTTACATGCTATTGTGTAATTTATGAAACTTTTATAGGAGGAGGGGGACGCTCATGTAATTTCTCTGGTTGTCAGTCCCTTTTAAGCCACCCCCTGGTGAGGGTTCCATGTACTAGTTCAGACTGGTTTCCTCAGGGACCTACAAACAAAAGATTTTTGGATAAATAGCCTGGTTTTAGGCTTATGGTCTCCTTCCTGATCCAGTAAATGGACAGAACCCCTTTCTTCTAGACTCCAGGACAGGACCTTCATAGGATCCCTGGAGGGCCCAGTCCTTAGTTTGGAAGGACTGACCTACCAAGGTCCCACTGAAGCTGATGAACTTGAAATCCCATTGGTGGGGTTTGGAAGGATTGCTCTGGCCAAAGTCCAAGTTAGGGTTGGGATGATCTCCTGTAAATTTATTAGCATGCCTGTTGGTTCTTTTATTGTTTTAAATATGTGTTCTCTGCAATGCTTTTTACTTTAAAAATAAAATAGGCTTGCATAAAATGAACTGTGTAGTAACTATAACTGTGGACAGTCACATCGTTTAACTGTCTCTGAAGAGAAAGCAAGCCCTGTCTGCTTGGGTAGCCTGTCTCTGCTGGGAATAACACAGTGAAGGCAGGGAACTGTTCAGCCTGTAGATATCCTGGTAAGAAGGAAGAGAAAAGCATGTTTCCACCCAAGAGAGGTGACAGCCAGGGGAGCAGGAAGCCTGAGAACAAACCGTTGATGGGAAATGCAGGTGCAGTTTCCCTGAACTGTGACAACTATTACCAAATGACCCAGTACAGCATTTTTCAAAGTGCGGGTCACGACCCAGTACTGGGTCACAGCATATAAAGCACTGGGTCACTCTGGTCAGCACCGCTGACTGGGACATTAAAAGTCCCATTGGCGGTGCTGCCCAGCTAAGGCAGGCAAGTGCCTACCTGCTCCGTCACCGCACTGTGCCCCAGAAGTGGCCAGCAGCCGGTCCAGCTTCAAGGAAGGGGGGCCACGGGGCTCTGCATGCTGCCTCCACCTCAAGCCCCAGCTCTGCACTCTCATTGACTGGTTCCCAGCCAATGGGAATTGGGGGGCAGCGGTGCCTGCGGGCAAGAGCCACACAGAGTTGGACCTGCAGCTGGCCGCTTCAGGCGCAGCATGGTCCGTGGTGCCAGGATGGATGACAAGCCTTCCTCTGCACCCCGGCTGTGCTGCTGACCAGAGGTAAGTCAGCACTCCAACCCTGTGCTCCAATCCTCTGCCCCAACCCTGAGCCCCCCCAAACCTGGAGCCCCTCATGCACCCCAAACCCCCGTCCCCTCATCCTTGGCCCCACTCCAGAGCCTGCACACCCAGCCCGGAGTCCTGACTCCCTCCTACACCCTAACCCCCAGCCCAGAGCCCCTTCCCACACCCCAAACCCCTCATCCCCAGCTCTGTTGGGTCACGGGCATCAACAATTTTCTTCAACAGCGTCCCCAGAAAGAAAGTTTGAAAACCACTGATCTATTAAATACTACCTTACTATGATGTCTAGTTATTCCAATGGATGATGCTGACTTCCTAGGATTCCATCATTAAACTAGGTCTGGCCAGGAATTTACAACCTTTATGTTCTTTTATTCATTGTTCCATGGCTTTCCTTTGAACATTTTATGCCTATGTCAGAATGAATGTCACATTCCTACTTTAGAGTAAAGATTGCGGGAGAGTGCACAGCCGTCCTGTTTACCTTCCTCATGGCAGAAGTTCCATTGTTTTCGGGGGGGAGGCAAGCAGGATCTGGCCTGAAGTTAGTTTGGGTATTACAAGTGTCATTGAAGGAGATTTTAGTACACTTTAGAACACAATGTGGCTATACTGATTTTAGAACTCAGTGAGGGTGGACTGAGGCTAAATGGGGCCCAGCTGTGCCAACATATTATGGTTACACTGGACACAATATTCCTTTCACCCTCTCCTAAGAGAACCCACTCTTGCTCCAAATCATGAGTGATTTTCCATGCAAGCAAAGAAGTTTATTCAACTACTTAGTCAAACAGGCTTATTATTATTTCTGTTCAGCCAGTAGTTTTGTACTGGCCTAGGGTTTTTTTCCCAAAGACATACTTCAATAGATGATATATTCATAATAATAATAATATCGCTGGTCTACACACTTCTAGATTCTGAATCAGTCTTTCACTAATACAGGACCCAACTCCTCATTCAATGATATTATAACACGGAATACCACAAATGGCGATTAAAGAAGTATTTATAAGATTGATAGTGAAGCAACACAAAGAATTGTTGATTGCATGGCTATGTTAATTGTCATTTAGAATATTGTACAATTAAGAGAGTCCCTTGAGAGAGAAAATGCATAGTTAATACCAGGAAACGGAATTAGTTTTGGTTTTTTTTAAGTAGAGATTGATACAGGGAAAACATCTATTTTGTTATTATATGAATTCATAGGGTCCAAAACTAGTGTAATAGTAAGGGCAGCAGCATTAAATTAACAGTATAAAGAGGAAACATACAGTACAGTGGTTAGAGCACCGAGTTGGGAGTCAGAGCTAGCTTGTGCTCCCATCTTAGCCAAAGAAAGACTTTATGATCACAGGCAGATCATTTAATTTCTCTTTGCCTGTTTTCCCACCTGTAAACTTGACTAATGTCCTTTCAGGAATGTTCAGAAGCATAATTTGTTAGAGTTTGTAAGGTGCTTTGTCAAATTTGGTTGAAAAAGTATGTTACTATAATATGTTGTTATATTTTAAGAATAATATGTGAAATACTTCACTCTTATCCAGTCTAATCTTCCCAGTATGTCTATCTTGCATTTCATTGCCAGTGCACAATGACAAATATTTAATTGCTAAAGTTTGATGACCCTTTATGGATATGTGGATCCATATGCAGTATTTGGGGAACTCTGTGGCTGTGGAGATATACAGTAAACTCCTTGCAGCTTTGCAGTACTTTAAAAACATGTAATCCCTGTCTCAATATTATTTTCACCTACTCGCCTCGGGTTAGGCAGCTGGGGAAGAGCCTTTTCACAGACTGATTTGAGTAGTTGCTCTCATGTGGTTTATGTAAAGATAGCAGGATGTGATGCAGCTGCTGATTTGCATTTCTGATGTCCCACAGACTAGAAATTTAGGAAGTGTGATTTTTGTAGACTCAGGATATGTGAATGACTATGTTTGAGCAATCCAAACTTTCTTTTACTGTTTACCATTATTGCCTATTATTTATTTGTTTTATTAACTTCCCCTGCCATATTTATTTTAGTGTTCCTTTGTATTTGGTGATTCCCTTTGGGGGAAGGAATACTGACAGTGGAGGCACCTCGGGGCAAAAAGCCCCCTCTGTTTTGAATCAGATGTTTGATCATGTTTATTCAGAACTTTGAATTGGCTGAGTGCAACTTTGTGTTTGTCACTTACTCATTTTTCAATGCCTTCGGCTTTCATTGACTTCAAATAACAGTGGTCTCTTCTAGGAGAGACTCGTAGCAACACAAAGAATTACACAAAAGCTATGTCTCTTGAGTAGTTTAGGGCATGTCTACATGTACAGCACTGCATCAGCGTAATAAAACCACCTCTCCTGCCGACATAGCGTTATACACATTGGAGCTTAGGTCTATGTAATTTATGTCATGCAGGGGGGTGGTTTATTCGCACTCCTAAGTGACATGAGTTCTGCAGACATAAGCTGTGGTGTAGAATATCCTTAGATGAGGAGAGTACTATTGCAGTCGCCATTCAGGTACAGGACACGTAAAATAAACCTCTGAGTGTACACTCTCTCTTTCTCTCTCTCTCTCTCTGGATGGTACAGACAAGGACTGTCTTTTTGTTCTGTATTTGTACAGCACCTATCACAGTGGGCCTTGGTGTGTAATTGGGGTCCTCGGTATTGTTGCAATACAAATAAATAATAATAAGCCATCTTATGCTACCTAGAAAAATACAAGTTTGGAATGGTCTCAGTTTCAAGACATCCCACTAAAGCTTTTAGGGGTGGGGATTTAGAACAGATGTGTCCCAAACCACCGGACTAGTACCCTTCAAATTCTTCCTAAGACCCAACATAATTTCCCGACAAGGCAGATTCTTCCACCCTCTACTAGTTCTGCATGATTTCAAACTCTTTCAGGAGCTGCTGTCTCAAATTGCTAACACTCCGAAGATGGAGTCTTCAGTGACTGAGGAAAAGACACATCAATTATTCAATATCCTCTACTTCAGGCAGGTTAGCAATATCCGTAAAAAAAGGCATTTTAGAGCCATCGAAAAACCTCTGGCAGACCCCTGCTGCATTTGCCCCAACTAGCAAGAGATCAGAGACCAGTTTTACAGGCATCTGGTACTTGGATCTCTCGAGTCTCTTGTGGAGTCTTCATTTGCTGAGATTTTGAATTGGTGAGGGAACTGAGGGACGGTTGTCATTGTTCCACCCTTTATGCCATTGGTGAGAGGGCATGGTGTTAGAGGGCTTTCCCTTCACCTTCTCCCCTGGTTCTTCACGCAGACAGAAAGCAGAAGACCAAAAGTCTGAAGTGCAGGCAATGTGATGTTTATTGGGATTAGTTTCCAGAAAGCGTGTGTCTCAACTCTGACGCTGCAGAGCCTCGTTTCCCAGTGTCCCATTTCCAGCTCTGACGCCACAGAGCGTTTACTGCATATCCCCCCTTCCCAGCTCTGACGCCACAGAGCATTTACCCCATATCCCCCCTTCCTAGCTCTGACGCTGCAGAGCCTTACCCTGTGTCCCCATTCCCCGTTCCCATTTCCCTTTTCTTCCTTCTTAGCAGGCCCAAATATACCTGCAATGCACACCCTCAGTCCCACCCCTTACAACTTACGGTCATGTTCCATTTGGAGAAGCGTGAGTCTAGGGTCTTTGTCCCACCTCTTTTGTATCCCATGGGACAGGGTGAGGAGTGAGGTTGTGCTGCGGTCAGGGACAGGCATTTCTTTGGCCTTCTAGTGTTTTATACCTTCCCCCCAATTCTCCCTTGTCCCTCCCAACTGGTTGCTTGAGAGAAGAGCCAGGCAGCCTTCCAGTGTATGCTCATATAGTACCCTCCCACCATACCTATAACACTTTAGTTCCATCTTGTATCTCCTTCACCCCATCTGCTTGTGGACAGATGTAACACAGTGTCTTTTTACTTTGTTTACACATAATAGTATAAGATATAAGAGTATCAAAAAGTCAAACCCAAAATTCTATTTCAGTCTGATAGACAGGCCTATATACTAACACTTCACCCCTTTTTTTCTGGGATCCAAGGGGGACTTGCTCTGGCCCAGGAGCCCCACAAAACCCTAATCTGCTTCTGGGTACAGGACAATGGAAACTGCTGTTCAAAGATTCTGATCTTGTGTGCATGAGGGGCATACGCACCTAGAATGGGCTCCACATAGACAAAATATTTAGAAAATCCCCAGTTACTGCAAGGTATTTATTATCTCCTTCCCTCAGATTTAAACATAGGTTAATTTTTCTCTGAACAAATTTCATTTTATTGATGTATTATTTACTTTGGACAGCATAATTACAAACCTCAGTGTGACTTTTGTCCTACAGGTTGGTGTGCATTTGACTGACAGATTGCATGTACAGTAGAACCTCAAAGTTATGAACACCTTGGGAATGGAGGTTGTACGTAACTCTGAAATGTTCATAACTGAACAAAACGTTGTGGTTGTTCTTTCAAAAGTTTACAACTGAACAGTGACTTAATACAGCTTTGAAACTTTACTGTGCAGAAGAAAAATGCTGCTTTCCCTTTATTATTTTTAGTAGTTTACATTTAATACAGTATTATATGTATTTGCCTTTTCTTTTCTTTTTTTGGTCTCTGCTGACTGATTGCGTACTTCTGCTTCCACATGAGGTGTGTGGTTGACTGGTCAGTTTGTAACTCTGATGTTTGTAACTCTAAGGTTCTACTGTAGTTTTATTCTGGGAAGAAGTGTCACCATGTAAATAGATAAGCATAAAAACCCCAGTCTCAGTGTAGTGTAGAGTGTCTGTGTCAAGAAAGTGTAGAGTATGCAGGTGGGATGTGGTCTAGTGGTTACAGTAGGAAACTGGAAGACTTTTGCTTGAGAGAGCAGGTTTCTAGACAATGTGAAAGTCCTACATGATCATAAGGACAGGGCAGATAGGCAGAACAGGAGGTTGTATGGAGTAGAAATGTTGCTTCCGTTCTCAGGGCTCATAGTGGCAGAGAATACCAATGCTTAGCTTTTGTTGTTGTTTTGAGGGGAACGGGAAGGGGAGAATGTGTGGTCCCCTATTTGTGTAACTGTCGATTAAGGATTACTTCATCCCTTTTGTTTTGATATGAATGCAATTCAGGGATTAAGAAGGCAGCATAAGGGAGAATATTCCATTTAAAAACTAGGGAAAATTTGAGGCATGTCGTCCTCGACAATGTCTTTTCTAAAGGGGTCAGCAGTAGGAAATGTACTTTTAGATATCAGTGCCTTCTGTAAAACAGTTTCTGAGGAAATCCTTCACCCTTGTAGATGCTATGTTATGAGAAGATACTAATATATCCCAGAACCGTAGAGCTTTGTATATGTCTTTTCAACATAACATTTGCTCAGCCCAATCAAATATATTTATTATAATGATAGCATAAAATGTTTAATGTTAATAAACAACCCAATAGTATTTATCATGCGTTTATAAATGATAAGACATTTCTCACATGTGTCCCTTTCTTTCTGTCTGAGTATCTAGGCCTTCTTCATCACTCATCTTGATTACTTCAGCTGTCTTCTCTCTGGCCTTCCCATTACTGCACACTCATACACACTGCCTCCTACCAGGCCATTCAAAACACAGCTGCTAAATAATTTTCCTTGCCTATTGTTCTGATCGCATCACTCTTGCTCTTTGAATGATTCTTTTTCGACTGCATCAAGTTTAAACTTGTGTGTCTTCACTTTTGAGGCTCTTCACAACTCATGTTTGCCTGTTTATCTCCTTCATCCTTTCTCTCCAATGCCAGCCTTGAAGGCCTTCTTGTGTACACTTCTCGGTAACTGGCTCAGGATGTTCTTCCATACTACCTCTTATGTCCACCTTAAACTCATCAAGAAGGCCACTGCCATCATCTTCAAATTCGTCCTCCAGAACCACTTCTGCAACAACTCCTATAAGAAATTAGGCAGGATGAAGGGCAGTTGAATATTTAAATCTGTATACTTACAAAAACAAAAGTAAATGTATATAAAAATTTGTATATCTGTTGACTGTATCTCTCCTACTAAGTGTATGTCTCTTGTCCTCTTAGATTTTAAGGTCATCAAAGCAGGGTCAGTGCCTTCCTACGTGTTTTTATAGCACCTACAATGGTGGGACCTCTGCTATATCAATACTGAATAATAATCATTGATAATAATTTAGGACCAGACTCTGATACACTTACTCAAGGTGAAACCTGCTACAGGAGTGGCAGAATATGACCCATTAAAAATAATTTGATTTACTTTCTTAAGCTCAGGATTAAATCCAAATTGATCATATAATGATACATAGACTTTTATCTCTTTTTTATGCAGTTGTTTAAGAAATTTTTATTAATTAATCAGGATTGAACGGTAAATTATCCTGCATTTGAACAGTAATTCCTGAAGAAATCTTCATTATTAAAATGCATTGACTAATTTGCTTGCAAAAACTCCTGGGCTGATATGGAAAGCAATTAACTTTCAGGCAAAACAGCAGTTAAGATGTTTAAATCATTACAAGGAAAAAATCAATGGCATTTCCAACAGATCTTCTGCTTTCAAGTTAAGAGATCACAGTGTGCTCACAAGTGAAACAGGAAGAAGGAGAGTTGCAGAGATACATGACAGCGAGTGAGTAAAAGTTTCAAGAAGCCTGCACTATATTGCACTAATAAAAAGGTCAGTGGAAAACCCTCTTTATTATACATGATAGGTGCAATGGTAAGATTGTGCCCATGATTAAGTACACTACTGAATTCACTGTTTCTCCATTAACCTACCAAAAATCTGCATGAAGTAGTATTCAAACAAGGATTTGGCATGTTCCTGATGGGCACATATGGTAGCACTGGAAAGCATTAAACAGGATTGGATTTCTAAAAAATGTCATGTGAAAGCATTCATGCAAAAAGCTTTTATGTCTGTGTCAATTATTTAATCTCTGCCAGTTCAGAAGTACATCTTTCATGCCATACCATTTCCATAACCAGTCACGGCCCTCAGGCCAAAATGTTTGCCCACCCCTGACCTAAAGGCTCAGACCCAAGAAGAAAAGAAACAGAATGCCACATATACTAGTTTATTGGAACCCCATTATTTTGGGGGCCTGACTCATGATTTTGAAATGCTTAGGATTGGCAATACTGCGCTGGATTTTAATTTCTAACTTTGTTCATCAAGTTTGAACATTTTGGCCATAATTCTCTGAATGATGTGAGCTTCTGGCGTATTGTCACTTGGGGCCTGCTCCACAGCTCGCTGAAGTCAACGGGAGTCCTTCCACTGACTTCAGTGGGCTTTGGATCAGGCCCTGGAATCCGTTGTGAAATGGATCAGGTCATTTCATTTTGTTTCCTCAGGGGCAGATGTTCATATCAGAAAAGTCAGCAGTAACAACTGGCATTCTCTTTGGAAGCCCCATCAGAGGTCATGGATTAAATGGGCACAGAGCTTGAATAAAGTTTCAGCATTAGGAATGGCTCTCCTAGGTCATTCACAGTCCTGGTGGTGGGCAGAAGCTTGCATTGCCATTGTCTGTGCTGTATCTGTTCTAAGGAGAAACAGAGAATTTCAGCCAACACAGTTGTCAGCTGGCACCTTCCACAAGAACTAAATTCATCTGAAAAATATAACATTAAAAGTAAATCCTGTCCTACATAAGGCTGCAGCTGCCATGGTGGGCAGCACTCACTTTAGGGACTAGCACATTAAAAGTGTATCCATGTAAAAGCATAGTAAATGGCCAGAGACACTCACATTATGTTTTATGTATGTACTACTCATCACACGACATGATCTAAAATGTGCATTAAAAGCATAGCCATGGCTCTAAAATCAGCAGCAGTGCTTGCTATAGATTGTTAGCTGTGAGAAAACCATATTACAGTTGCTGTACGTAACTGGCCTTACTGTTTTGAAATAAATTATATGAAAGGAAAATTTTCATTGAGAAATGCCATTCATATGTAAACAGGTATAGCACAATGGTGCTGGCAGTACATTGCATCTTCTTAATGAAACAGTCAGAAACGTATTAGATTCAATTCTGAGCTCCCATACTGATGTAATTCCACTGACTTCAGTTAAGTTACTCCTAATTCACATGGGTACAGGGGAGCTCAGATTTAGGCCCATTCAGCTGAGATCCGCTGAGGTGTTGGATCTGACTAAAGCATGGGGGGAGTTAAGAATGAGGAAAGGTGCTGCCAGAGTATTTTCACTGAAGGGTCCTTGGTACTGAATTTGATTCCCCGCTATGGAATCCCAAGTCTGTCAACCTGCTGCACGTCCTATTGATCTGCCTCCAGTCTTTACTAATGGTGTGGGTTGAATGTGTGAGGAATGGCATCTTTTCCTTCCTGCCCTTGCCAATATTTGTTAAAGTGATTGTTTGTGATTGGTATTAATTGTGTATCAGCCAGAACAATGGATGGGCCCAGGCTGAACAAATCAAAGTACATCAAAATAAAAGCAGAGGTGGTATGTACCTTTACTATATTTAATGATTTAATATTTATGATGACAAATAGTATGTGACACTTAGAAATTTCTTTTCATCTCCAGAGCACTTTAAAATAATTTATTATTTAGTGGCAGGAGAAAAAAATTACATAAATTAATTTAAATTCATCTTTTCATGTGAATTCAGGGCTCAGGATGAATGCTAGACTGAAGTTCTCTGTCTAGCCCCCTAACACCAAATGCCCAAACAACAGCAGTGCAGGCTGCTGCATGGGTGTGCCTTAGCCCTGAATCAGAGGATCTGCCCCTGAGGGGAAGAGGGTAGTGAATTCTTTACACCCTTTCCAATCATTGGCCTCTCTTCTGATACTGCCAGTTATTGAGCTGGTAATGGATGGGACTTATTCTGTCAGCATCCATCCAAAGGGAACTAGACTGAGATCACCAAACTCATTTCACATAGTCCCCCCTGAACAGCCATCAGATGGAGGTCTGTTAAAGCAGGTCCCTCTCCCTTTCCAGCCCCTGATTTGGAAATTGCATTGGTACAGCATTTGTACCACGTGGGATATACACTTCATTTTTGTCTTAGTCAAAGCTCCTGTGAATGGAAGAACCGCTTTGAAATTTGCTGTCTGAAACCTGGTTGAAGGAACAGTGTGATTATGACCTCTTTGGGGTCTCACAGGGATCTTCTTGGCCCTAAACTGTTTGACATTTTTATCAGTGACCTGAAAGAAAACAAAATCATCACTGATGAAATTTGCAGATGACATAAATTGGGGGAGTGGTAAATAGTGAAGAGGACAGGTTACTGATTCAGAGTGATCTAAATCATTTGGTTAAACTGATCCTCAAGCAAACAATATGGGTTTTAACATGGCTAAATATAAAAGTATACATCTGGGAATGAAGAATTTAGGCCATATTTATAGGATGGGAGACTTTATCCTGGAAAGCAGTCACTCTGAAAAAGATTTGGGGCTGTGGTGGATAATCAGCTGAACATGAGCTCTCAGTGTGATACTGTGGCCAAAACAGCTAATGTGATCCTGGGATGCATAAACAGGGGAATCTGAAGTACAGTAGTAAAGAGGTTATTTTACCTCTTTATTTGGCACTGGTGTATCTGCTGCGGGAATACTGTGTCCAGTTCTGGTGCCCACAATTCAAGAAGGATGTGGATAAATTGGAGAGGGTTCAGAGAAGAGACATGAAAATGATTAAAGGATTAGAAAAACATGCCTTATAATGACAGACTCATGGAGCTTAATCTATTGAATTTAACAAAGAGAAGGTGAGTTAATTACAGTCTGCAAGTACCTACATGGGGAAAAATATTTAAGAATGGGCTCTTCAGTCTAGCAGAGATAGCTATAACACAAACCAATGGCTGGAAGATGAAACTAGAGAAATTCAGCCTGGAAATAAGGCACTTTTAGCAGTGAGAGTAATTAATCATTGCAACACTACTAAGGATCATGGTGGATTCTCCATCACTCACAATTTTTAAATTAAGATTGGATGTTTTTCTAAAAGATATGCCGGAGGAATTATTTTAGAGAAGTTTGTGGCCTGTACGATACTGGAGGTCAGACTAGATATAGGCGCCAACTCATGCAGGCTCTGGGGCTTGACCACCCACAGGAAAAAAACCTTTCCCTCCCCCCAGCACCTCCTGCCCACCGGTGGGGCCCATCCATCAGCACCTCCCCCATCCTCCCAGTGCCCACCACCTGCCACGGATCAGCTGTTTCATGGCATCAGGAAGCGCTGGGGGGAGGGGACAGGTGCGACGGGTTAGCGCACTTGCCGGAGAGGGCGGAACTGGGAGGGGCGGGAAGAGGCGGGGTCAGAGTGGGGGTGGGAAGAAGCAGGGTGATGGTGGGGCCTTGGCTGAAGGGGTGGAGTGAGGGTGGGGCTTGGGCGGAACCAGGGGAGAGTATCCCCTGGCAGATTAGAAACTCGGCACCTATGAGACGAGATAATCACAATGGTCCCTTCTGGCCTTGGAATCTATGAATCTTTAATGTTAGCCTAAGGGAACTGCATGGGTGACTGCTAGTACTTCCATCGTAATATGCAGCTATGGCACTGTGTCCCCAAAGGTAACCCACATCCATACCAATACCCCGTTTTAAATACTGAATCAGGTGTGAAACACATACTATTTCCTTGGAAAAAAATACATAACATTCAATTACAAAAGGCTGCAAAACCCTTTTTTGTGACAAAGACTCCAGGCGCTTAAACCTGAGATCTTCTCTATTCAGGGCAAAAACAAAGGAGCAGCACACTTTTTCGAGTGATCGGAACATGAGACCAATCTAAGGATGTTTGTGGAGACTTAACTTCTTCCTCTATTTATGTAATCCCAGCCTCCTGTATTATCAGCTGCTGTGAAGGCTATGTCTTCACTACCCGCCGTATTGGCGGGTAGCAATCGATTGCTCAGGGATCGATATATCGCGTCTCATCTGGACGCGATATATCGATCCCCGAACACACTTATATCGATTCCGGAACTCCACCAACCCGAACGGAGTTGCGGAATCGACAGGGAGAGCCGCAGACATCGAACCTGTGCTGTGAGGACGGTGAGTAATTCGATCTTAGATACTTCGACTTTAGCTACGTTATTCACATAGCTGAAGTTGCGTATCTAAGATCGATTTTCCCCTGTAGTGTAGACCAGCCCTGAGTGTCCTAACCCAGCTTCTTTCTTTACATGTGCAAAGCACTATAGACACTGACTATTTCTTCCCCTCCTCTGTTATTCTTGTACAATTCTGATGGTTTTTCACAAGAAAACTCAACAGCAGTAATAAAGTAATGTTGCAAGAGCACCCTGTCAGTTCTATCCTGGTTGCTATTCTGCACCCTCTGTAAGGGAAGACTAAAGTGGTTCTACTGACTTGAGCAGGTGGATGACTGGAGGGCATAACAGGCCTTTAGGCTGTGAACTTTATTTTTATTTAACCAGTCACCAATAAAAATGCATGAGTGTGAATTAAGACTTAGCAAATGGGTCAAAAACTGATCTCAAATCTGGTATCCTGCCTCCAGCTCTGTCCAATGCCTGATGCTTCAGAGCAAGGCAAAAATAAGTTATAGGGCACGTAGTCAGTTGTACAATAAGGCACATAGGAGAAAATTTCCTTCCAGACCTACTGACAGGTTATACCTTGAAGTATGAGATTTAATTATGCTTATCATAATATAGACTGAATAACTACAAATTATGATTGGTCATAAACTTAACCCAGCCCTTTTAAAAAATCCAGCGGCAGTTTGATTGTGTGAGAGAGATTTTTCATCAAAAATATTTTAAGATGGATTTAAAATGAAACTAATAAAATGTACTGCAGTTTCACTCTTTCTAAATGTATTTGATTGTTCATAGGGAAAAATTCTATTGTCAGTTACACAGAAAAGATCAGGACTGTGATACTGTGCTCCCGAATGGAACTTCCATTGAGCTCAATGGCAGACTTGCACATGTAGGAGAACATTGGAGTTCAGATCTGCTCGTGGCCCCGAGAACAGAATTTTGTGCTCAGACTGGATGAAAGAAAAGAGATGTAGAAATCCCATAGGACAGAGCTGTTTAGGCTATTGCCATATGCAGTGCCATTTCTCTGTGGCTAACAATTATTCAATGAAAAATCACATTATCTCATTTTCAACAAGTAAGGAACAGAGAAGATGATCTCATAATGTGTGGTTAAGGCTTTTCAAAATATGTAACTGTTTTTTGTACTATAGAAAACACACTGCACGTGGAAATATATACTATCACTTCATTGGGGTCTGATCCAAAGTTCACTGATGTCAATGGTAGACTTCCCTTTGACTTGAGGTGGCTATGGACTGGTTCTGATATCAGTCATTCCTCTGTAAAGCTCAAGTAGTTACAATGACGATGATAGAATTTCTCTAGATTTACTGCAGAGTAATGAGATCAAAGTTTGGCTTCAATATATTATAAGAAGACAGCTTGCACTTCACAAGAGCAGTGGTTTTCCCTGTGTTTAACTTCTGTTTTCAACAAGGGTGGACCAGGAAACAGCTGTGGGTAGCGATGGAAAGGGGAGAGGGAAGACGGGCATAGTAACATTCATGACCTGTGATCACTTCACTATGAAGGGGTTATGTAGCCTATCTGGACAGCCTCACAGTCACAGGTCAGGGTCTGCTACTGCTTTACTAGTAATCAATGAATATGCACTGCAAAAGGAAGAGAAGTCGATATTTGACTCATGCAACATCAACAATAAAGATTCTGCTATCAGAATGCAGTTAACGACTCTGATAATGATGCATGAGGCGGAATGGAAAGTTTTACTCATTCGCTCACCTTGGGCAAGTTCCTTGTCCCACAACTGTGTATTCAACACACCCAAGGAACTGATCTCTGGGATAAACGAGGACCATTTAGAGTTACTTTTCAAAGTACCAAAGGACCAATAGATTCTGCAATCTGATTTTTTTTAACGTAGATGTGTATTTATTCTCCTCTTGAGATTATGTCATGGGCTCTTTAGCAGTTAGAACCTCACTTATTTCTACTGCCCTATTCATCCGGTAAAATGATTTTACAGTATATTATGCAAACAAAGAGCAACTTACTGTGCTATTGGGTATGCATGTGCACCCACTGCACACCTAGACATATATTTAATAATTTAGGCTGCCATCCAAAGTACTATGTGAACTATGTCTAAATTAAAGGGCTCTTCAATCTAGCAGAGAATTGTATGGCTTTTGATATACGGGAGATCAGATTACAAGCTCTAAGGATCCCTTTTGGCTTTAAAATCTATCACTCTACTAATGCAATTGCAGGATATTAATCTCTGGATTTCCTGACTTTTGTGCATCTCATTTCTCAGTCTTAACATAACATTTATGTGTCTTCCTGCATCTGTAATTTTAGTAACCATAGTTGCTGAGTAAAGGTCTGCTAAAGGCCCATCACGCATATAGCCGCACTGAGGAGCAGCAGTATCAGCAAGGAGGAAGTGAGAGGATTCAGCTATGAGAATTTCTCATCTTTTACTCATCCTTTCTCGGCATTGACTGAAAACTGGAATGTGTGTTGTACTTCTTTCTGCGACTGCTGCTGGGATTTGGATTGATAGTTTCATCTCATTTCTAAGCAGTAATTTCTCTCCTAGGTACAGCATATGAAGTGTGAACTAAAAAAAACAAAAAAAACCAACCATGTCTGAAATGATTACTACAAACATACAACAGTGTGCTAGTTCTTAGGCTTCTGAACTGTTACCATCTTACAAGCAGTGGCAGTTCTGCATGCCATGTCACTTCTCTGAGGCCATTGTTTTAATTTAAAGCAGTAGCAGTTTGTGCTTGCTACTGGGAACACAGCTGCATATATTAATAACTTTCCAGAAATCATATACTGACACTAGCCTTGGAAAATTTTACTCATTCACTCACCTTGGGCAAGGCTTTTATTTTGTGTGTGAATATCATATTGTTCGATTATAATTATCATTATTTATATTCAAAGAGCACCCAAAATGTGCTAGGCTCTGTACAAACATATGGGACAATACAGTCTGTGCCCCAGAACACCCAGAGTTTTGGGCTACTATACATTGCTTACCTCACCTCAGGATCCCTGTAGGGTGGATTAAAAACATAAGAATGGCTACACTGGGTCAGATCAGTGGTCCATGTAGTACAGTATCCTGTCTTCTGACAGTGGTCTTTACCAGATGCTTCAGACGGAGTGAACAGAACAGGACAATTTATCAAGTGATCGATCCCCTGTCATTCAGTCCTAGATTCTAGCAGTCAGAGGTTTAGGGACAGCCAGAGCATGGGGTTGCTGATTGTCCCTGACCATCTTGGCTAGTAGCTATTGATGGACGTATCCTCCATGAATTTATCTAATTCTTTTTTGAACGCAGTTATATTTTTGGCTTTCACAACATCCCCTGACAACAGGCTCCACAGGTTGACTGTGTTATGTGAAGTACTTCCTTATGTTTGTTTTAAACCTGCTGCCTATTAATTTCATTGGGTGACCCCCCCTGGTTCATGTGTTATGTGAAGGGGTAAATAAAACTTCCTTATTCACGCTCCCCACACCATTCATGGTTTTATAGACCTGTATCACATCCCTCCTCAGTTGTCTGTTTTCCAAGCTGAACACTCTCAGTCTTTTTAATCTCTCCTCATATGGAAGCAGTTCCATACCCCTAATAATTTTTGTTGCCCTTCTCTGTACTTTTTTGAGTTCTAATATATCTTTTTTGAGATGGGGTGCCCAAAACTGCACACAGTACTCAAGGTGTGGGAGTACCGTGGATTTATATAGTAGACTTATGGTATCTTCTGCCTTATTATCTATTGTTTTCCTAATGGTTCTTAACATTCTGTTAGCTTTCTGACTGCTGCTGCACATTGGGCAGATGTTTTCAGAGGGCTATCCATGATGATTCCAAGATCTCTTTCTTGAATGGTAATAGCTAATTTAGAACCCAACAGTTTGTATGTATAATTAGAATTATGTTAACCAGTGTGCATTACTTTGCATTGATCAATATTGAAGTTCATCTGTCATTTTGTTGCCCCATCACCCAGTTTTGTGAGATCCCTTTGTGACCCTTTGCAGCCTGTTTTGGACTTAACTATCTTGAGTAATTTTGTATCATCGCCAAATTTTTCCATCTCACTGTTTACCTCTTTTCCCAGATCATATATAAATATGTTGAACAGCTCTGGAGACCCCCCTGCTATTTACCTCTCTCTCCACTGTGAAAAAATGACCTTTTATTCCTATCCTTCGTTTCCTATTTTTAACCGGTTACTGATCCATTAGAAGACCTTCCCTCTTATCCCATGACGCTTACTTTACTTAAGAGCCTTTGGTGAGGGACCTTGTCAAAGCTTTTCTGGAAATCCAAGTACACTATGCCCACTAGATCACCTTTGTCCACATGTTTCTTGACACCCTCAAAGAATTCTAATAGATTGATGAAGCATGATTTCCCTTTACAAAAATTGTGCTGACTCTTCCCCAACATATTGTGTTCTTCTGTATGTCTGGTAATTCTATTCTTGACTATAGTTTCAAACAATTTGTCTGATATTGAAGTTAGGCTCACTGGCCTGTAATTGCCAGGATCGCCTCTGGGGCTTTTTAAAAAATCAGTGTCACATTAGTTATCTGGTACAGAGTCTGACTAAAGTGATAGGTTACACACTGCAGTTAATAGTTCTACAATTTCATATTTGAGTTCCTTCAGAACTCTTGGGTGAATACCATCTGGTCCTGGTGATTTTTTTACTGTTTAATTTATCATCATCCCCCAGGAGGTTTTCTTATCTTCCCTCTTTCTCTTTTTGGGGAGAGATGACTCAGCATCTCCTTCTCTTGTCCCTGTGGAAGGAGAGTGAATGTATTTCCCCATGGAAGGAGTATTTGATCTTCTTGCAGGGCTTAGGGAACTCCACACATGCTACCTCTCTACTATGGGTCTGAGTTGACTGGGCATGTGTTTCATTCCTCTGTATTCATTACTCAAGTAAAACTCCCTTTGAAGTCAATGGAAGTTTTTCCTAAGTAATGACTGCAGGATCAGGTCCAGATGTTTGTCATTTATACATCCAATGCAGTCTAAAACTAACACCTGGGAAAATTTCTCCACCCACGTTTCCTAAATGGCTTTCATTTGTCAAATAAGCCATTAAAGAAATGATGTGTGGTCAAACTGGAAATGCTTATTTGGGACTTAGGTGACTATTCGAAATAATCTAAGTGAAACTCTGCAATTCCCTTTTTCATAACTTTATATATTTCACTTTTATTTTGAAGGCATGTTTCTTTCCCAGATGATTTGTTACCACGAAGGACAGAACTATATTTAGACTTATCATGCAGCTCTCTCTGATTCCAGGGTTTTGGTACATGAAAGCTTTTTGTTTGTTTTTCTACAAGATTTGTGCTTATTCTATTTTTGCATTTTTTTTCCATTGGATGCTGAAGATTATGAACCAGAAACTCCATGAAATTGGTGGAGTGACAGTAATTTACACCAGCTGTGGATCTAGTCTTTGATTTTTATCCTGATCAAAGACCTGAAAATGTGTGTTAATTTTGCACCAACATTTTCAAATAGCTGGAAGCATACACAGAACAATGACTTTGTGACATGAAAATAGTACAACAATTAGATGTGAATTAAATCATGGTTTAATTAAAAAGGGAGTAACAGTTAAAAATGAACAGGGGGGGCCTGGTTCATTGGGGTTACCCTAGGGTAAAACTGCTACAACAAACTGAAGAATCAAGCCTCAAATATTGTACAGCAGATACAGAGAACCCCAGATCCTGATGTTATGTGTGACATAAATGTACATACAGAATGCCATTTACTACTCTCATTTGCACTGGGGCAAATCCAGAGTGAGTCCATTGACTTCAGTAGAGTTACTGCATATTTACACTCATGCAACTGAGAGCAGTATTTGGCCCAGATAGTATATATTACATAACCGTGTGGTTAACTCAGGTTTTTCAGCTAAATTCTGAACCAGTTGCTCAATTAACAACCACGGAACGATTCCTCTATTAATTAGGAAGAAATAAAGAAAAAGGTCACAAGTTTATTTCCTATTTGCTGAGACCACTGATGAGTAAGGGAGTTGGGCTCAAATAAGAAATAAGAACCTTTACTTTACAGTCCAACTAGACTTCAATCATTTTCAGTGTTCAAATAGTTTGCCTTCTTTTGTTTCCATCTTCATGTTCCTTAGCACTTCCAAGCTTTGACTGGGATGGGACTGTAAGCAGAACTGCCAAAATACCATGGTGACAGGTTTCATGGCATAGCCGTGTTAGTCTGTATCAGCAAAAACAATGAGGAGTCCTTGTGGCACCTTAGAATCTCTAAGATGCCACAAGGACTCTTCATTGTCTGCAAAATACCATGGTAATTCCAGCCAGGCTCTTCGGGAAACTTGATTTTGCAAGGTTTTCCAGCTCAGAACAGTTTGGATAAATTTTGGCTCAACTTGAACTTGTTGATGCTTATCTGACCCAAATCACTGAAAATTTTTTTAGTTTGCCCATCTTTATTTCAGTGGGCCCTTTCCAGTTTCCATTGGCATGAAGGAAAGATTTTTTACCATCATCTTCCATAGAAATGGGGTAGAACTCTACAGGAGTGGAAGAAACTCAGTAAATGGACATTTCTGAGCTACGTAGGAGACTATTGAGACAAATATTGTGTCTGGATTTGGAAAGAATTGGTTAATTGTAGAACTTTAGCTAGGAATTTTAATTGAGATGATGGAATAATAATATGGCTGTGAGCCTGGTCAGGGAGGTCAGGGAGGAGACCTTCCAACCCATGCACTGAGTTGCCTATTTTGTGCTGTATGAAATTTTAAATTGTGCTTTCTACTGAAGCATCAGTTATTGTTCATTACAAAAGCTGGGAAGCTGCCATAGATGCCCCAATATTTTCATCTGGTCTGACAATTCGTACATCTCTTTCTTAACTGTTTTGGGGGCTTCCACTGTAGCTCACCTCCTCGCACCAGAAACCCTTCAATTATCAGTCTCACTGTCAAATAACTTACTAAGTAAACATAGGTAAAATCTAATCATCATGTTGTATAAATTCAGTAAACATTGGCAAGTAAATTTAAAAAACAAGATTAATTTAAAAATGCTATTTTTAATTTCAGCAAGATGTAACATTCATTGTTTATACTGAAAAATGCTATGCCTTGAATCTCTTATCTTGAGTTTAGGGCCTGGTCCTGCAAACACTTATGACTGGGCTTAACTTTACTTGATGTCAATTTTATGTGCACATGTGCGTGAAGGTAAGCCCATGCATAAGCATGTGCAGGATCAGGGCATTAGTGCTGAGTATACCTCAGTGGGATGACTCATGACAGTTAGCACCATGCCCAGGACTAAGGGTTTGCAGGATCTGTCCCTTTGTGAATAAAGGTTTCATTTTGTTTTACAATAACAAGGAAGAGAAACTGCATTAGAGAGCGTAGGCTTATATAGGAATCTGAACTTCCCAGATCGTAAACCTCCCCCGTTGAATTTTCCTGGGGATGCCCTCTGTTAGGGCCAAGCAAATACCAAATTGGGGTTGAAATCACATGACTAGACTGAGGGCTATAGGACATTTTATACTGGCTATACTTTTTATTCAAGTAAAATCCATATAAAGGATAATGCTGTGGCTCCAGCCAGCAGACTTAGGGCTGAATCCTGAAAGTGCTTATGACTTGTGAAAAGTTTAGACTGTAAGGTCTTTGAGGCAGGAACTATATTTTTGTTCTGTTTTTGTACAGCACCTTGCATAATGGAGTGCTGGTCCCTGGCTGGGGCTTCTGGTCATACTGCACTACGAAGAGTAATAGAACTTACTGTCAGAAAGAGACTACTCACAGCACCCAGCATTTTCAGGATCAGGATTAAGACTGATAGCTGTGGCTCAAAACTACAATCAGCTAATCAGTTGGTTCCTGAATCCTGTCTAAGTTATTTATTTATGTGCTTATTGTCACAGGAATGTCAGGAGGAGAAGAAATTAGAGAAATCTGTTAATGTGCTGATCTATGAAGCTTCTATTTGCCACTTTTCAACAGTGAGAGGTAGAGCAGATCACAATGTATTTATTTTCTTGCAAGGAAATTCAAAGAAAATTAATTATTTCATCAACATTTTTTTGTTATGAAACGAATGAACCAACCCTCATTTTTCATTTTTTTGACTACCAGAAATTAGATTTTTGTTTTTTCTTCCAACGAAAACCTGAAAAATTTAAACAAAAGCCTGAGTGCTCTGTCAATCATGATTAGGGCCCTACCTAATTCACAGCCCATTTGGTAAATTTCATGGTCATAGGATTTTAAAAATCATAAATTTCATTATTTCAGATATTTAAATCTGAAATTTCACAGTGTTGTAATTGTAGGGGTCCTGACCCAAAAAGGAGTAATGTGGGGGGGAGGACACAGGTTATCGTAGGGGAGGTTGCAGTATTGCTACCCTTGCTTCTGCGCTGCTGCTGGAGGGGCGCTCCCTCAATAGTGAGGCGCCCAGCCCACAGCTGCCGCTGTCCAGCTGTCCAGCTCTGAAGCAGGGGCAGCTCTAGGCATTTTGCCGCCCCAAGCATGGCAGGCATGCTGCCTTCGGTGGCTTGCCGGCGGAGGGTCCACGGAAGCGGCGCTGGCAGAGCGCCCCCCCACGGCTTCCCACCCCAAGCACGCGCTTGGCGTGCTGGGGCCTGAAGCCGCCCCTGCTCTGAAGACACTGCAC
Source organism: Chelonoidis abingdonii (assembly GCF_003597395.2). Lineage (NCBI taxonomy): Eukaryota > Metazoa > Chordata > Testudines > Testudinidae > Chelonoidis > Chelonoidis abingdonii. The sequence continues at coordinate 22,977,933 of NC_133776.1, forward strand.
AAGTAAGGGTGGCAATACTGCAACCCCCCTAAAATAACCTAGCAATTCCCTTTTGGGCCAGGGCTCGCAATTTAAGAAACACTTATTTCACAGGGGAGACCAGATTTCATGGTCTGTGACATGTGTTTCATGGCCATGAATTTGGTAGGATCCTAATCTTGACGTGAGTACTATGTAGTCAGTTATGGCCTTACTCTGCTCCTAGTGAAGTCAATGGCAAAACTCCCATCCAACTCAGGACAGGGAAAGACCAGTCCCTTACTTAGCATCTGGCTAATATCCTTGTGGATGGGTGGATAGCACAGATTAGGGAGCAACAGTGGAGGCTCTCAAACGTCATTCAAGCATAAAAAACAAATGATATTCTGGAGAAGAGAGTCTATACATGCCCAACAGCATAATGATAAATGTGTTGAAAAGTGGTCTGTTATTTTGTATTTGCTTTCCCCTATCATATGTGTATTAGCTCCTTTCCCTTTAGGAATGGATGTGGAAGGGGAATGAGACCCTTATCTAGCTAATCTATTTGGCTTTTTTATAATGTTGCCCATTAACCATGGTATCTGAGTGCCCAGACACAGAGATACAATATATGTAAGAGAAAATGCATACAATCTCTAGATAGAGATGGTGTTGTTCCTCCTCAGCTTCCATAAGAGACATTTGTGTGATGGATGCTTGATGGCTAAAAAAGGAACCCAAGCTGCAATATTGCTACTATACTTTGACAGGAAGTGGGTAGCACTGGAGCTTCTCTTATAAAATATGCACTAAGCTGTGCTGGTTCAATTTCAGAAGAAAGTTAGTCTTATAACAAAAACAAGGCTTATTTTTAAATGCAAAATTGCATGTTTTTCAAACAGAGGTGGTCCAAGACATGTTGATTTAAAACCTGGGAAAACCCTCTGATACCAGGTAGATGCAAAGATGGCTAGAGCAAAAAGCAGCTTTTCCCCTTTAATGTTGGTATTCCTGGTATTTTAAATATACTGAGAGATATTGAAATGGCAAATAAATATTTTTGTCTATTTATATACTCAAGATAATTAGGTAATTCAGTCAGCATTCCTAAAATTAGTATCATATACCTTCATTTATGCAAATACTTTCTTTTGTTTCAATATTATATAGCCCAAAACAAGCATTATGTGTCGAAAATATATACGTAATTGTGCACATAGCTAGCTGATTACGCTGCAGAATAGACGTAAAAGTTAAGGTCTGAAACTGGGAGTAACATCTGAATTCTGGGCTCTTTTACAAATTGATTAATATAGTGGAAATGTAGGGCCCAGTCCCCAGTTGGTGTATATTTACCTAGCCCAATTGAAGTCAGTTGGAGCTACACTAATGTACACCAGCTGAATCTAGTCAAAAATATTTTAAAAGTCTGTCTTCTTGTAGTTCTTATCATAAGTAAAGCTGAGCATATACCCCTATAACAACTAATCCACAGGCAACTTTTTTTGTGTGAGTATGACCATTATTTTAAAAAAACAAAACATTTTTCTGATGCAGAGAACAGTGTCATGAAAGAACCAGATTGATGGAAAATGGAACATAAAGAGCTATAATAAATAAAACATCTTTTTGCTACGTCACTTTTGCAGCCCTTTAACTTAGTCATCAAAGAGGTGCTTTTGGATTACAATGTGCATAATTTGATGTTCTTTTATGTTTTATTATATCACTGGAATTATCCCATTGAATCAAACCATCCTAGTCCAGAGGTCTGTCTCTGACAGTGACCAGTTGCAAATAGCTCAGAAGAAGGTTCATATACCCCCTGAGTAAATAGAGAATTTTTTTTTTTTTAACAAACCCTTTCAGTTACTGGCTGGCTAATGTCTTGATGCATAAGGGTTTGTATCCCTTACAAAAAAATCCTGTGTAGTTTTTACTTTGGATACTCTCATTATCCATATAATGATATCTTGTTATATTTTGAACTCTACTGTCTTGACCTGATCTGTGGCAATGAGTTCCACTGGTTAAATATTCATTGTATATTTTTAATCTATTTTTAATTTGTTGCCTTTCAGTTACATTATATTATGAGAGAGTGAGTAGGCATGATCAGTTTACCTTCTGTATGTGAGTCACTTTTTTTATACTTCTATTATTCATGTCCTTTGCAGACTCAACAGTCTCTATCATTTAATCTTTCCTTACATGAAAATAGTTCTATTCCTTTTTAATCAGTCAACCCCTTTCTGAAGCCTTTCTATTTTTTCTGTATATTTTGAGTGACGGTGAGAAGAGGTGGAGACACAGCTCCAGGCCAGTGCATACTATTGAGGTATATAATGGCACTATATTTTGAGCATTATTTTCTAACCTCTTTGTTATACATTCTAAATCTCCACTTACTTTTTTGATTCCCCCACTGCACATCGGGCACATACTTTCACTGACCTGTCCACAATGTTGGCCAGATCTTTTTTTCTAAGTACTTACAGTTAGTGTAACTCATCAAGCTGCCTCTTCAGTTGTCCACGGGGGGGGGGGAATGGATCCACGTTCATATTGCACTCCTGGTCAGTACCCAGCCAGGCCCGGGAAAGCTAATGATTCAACCAGCGGACCAAATTCAGTGATGAATCTTGGTTGTGTGCCACCTGGGGCACATTGTGTATACATTAAGAAGAAGGAGTTGTCCACGTGGAGCTGCTGGAGACTGAAGTGAGGCATCACCTCCTCTTGCTGACCTTGGGAGCTCAAGTTTGAAATTCTCATCTCCAACTTTGTCTTGACACTGGACTACCAAGTTGGTCACTTGCTATAACTGGGCCAAAAGTTCACATTTGTGTACACTCAACTTAACCCAAAGCCCAGTGAATTCCACAGGTGTGAAATCCTGGCTCCATTGCAGTTCATGGGAGTTTAGCCATGGCCATCAATGGAGTCAAAATTTTACCCCAGAAGTCTTTCCATTGGCTTAAGTCGGCTTTATATCAGACCTGTGTACAAGTCAGAGTTAGTGCACACACATGGGTCTATGAATAAGCATTTGTTTAATTCTCATTTTTCTTCTTAATAATTTTAGAACTCAGAACTTTCTGAACAAGCTATAGTTTGTGAATCTGAGTACTAAGGTTTTTTTTTTTATAAACAGAGGCTTTTTTCTTTAGTTTGTGAAGGAAACATAAAATTTATTTTATTGCTAAATGGTAAATTGTACTTGGAAAGCTTTCTGCTGGGTGAGAGCATATCTTTTTTCTGTTAACTTACTTTAGAAAAAAATTGCTAGTCATCTCTATAAAATCCAAAATATCACGCTAAACATTACTTATGGGAAAATCTCATCATCTTCTTTGCCTTTCTACCTTTTATGGAGCAGTTTTAGCTGCATTCTGATTCCACTGCAAAATGAAATTGCTTATTCAATTTGCAGCTACTGAGAACTGCTCAAGTCTTGACTCTTGGCACTGTTGTAAGATCACAACTTTGATCAATATTGTTTCTTCATAGTGAGTATTTGGATCATGATCCAGCTAAGCCATTATCATAGAAAGTAGGAGATAATAATTAACATTCCTGTGACCCATCAACAGAAGACTATTGAAGAAGTTAGCTGTACTCAGCAGTGGGATGCTTGCAGGTAATTAGGGATGGCCTCCGAGGAGGTGCTACTACATTCAAGTTACTATGAAAGGGTTTTAATGGTATATGAATAACTGTCTGAGCCAAAGGGAGATTAACTTACTTCTCCAATCCATAGACTATGTTATACTTATCACATTTTGCACTGATCTCTACCTAAATTGAATTGATTTTTATTTAATCTCTATTTTTTAAAAAATATCCATTGTGGACATCAATGTTTAGCCAAACAGTAATTGTCAGATCACTTTCATTTCCATCACTTGATTTCATTAGCCAGTTACTTTAGTCAGAGCATAATTAAAACATCCATGTAACTATAACGTTCTGGACCAGATCCTAGGCTAGTGTAAATTGGTTTAGCTCCTTAGAAGTTCATTAAATTAATTGGAACGATGCTGATTTACACAAATTGAAGATTTGGCCCATAATGTATACAAGAGTGATAATTATCAACCAAGTACTTTATACTGTTATATGATATGGTTTATAACAAAACAAAAGCCATGGAAGGAGAACGTGAAACCATAATAACAGTTGCGTTCAAGCCAGACATTTTAAAATCATTTCCTGTAGTCATCCACAATCCTAAAATATTACCTTGTGTACAGTGACACTTATCTTATTTCACTGGCTACTGGATATGAAAGCATTTGATTCTATCGATCCCTATTGTAGTATTTACTTTTTGAGGGGTAGGATAATTTAATTTATATACCCCAACAAAATGTGACAAAACCCTGTTACAACTTTGGCTGGATTGGTCACCACAAGCTGTCAACATCAAAAGAACGGGTAGCCTGGAAAATGCTTCTTGTGACAAGTTCTTGGCCACTTAGTCTTTTTCCTTTCATTGCTCAGCCATGCTCTATATCACGCTGGCTGTTAACGGTGCCATAGAGGCCATTCAGCTGGCCCAGGATTGCACAAGCACAAAGTGCACTGGCCACACCCCCTACATTAGAGGGGCCAGAAGCGAGTGGTGTAGAGTCAACTGTGAATTCTCTCAGGAATTCCCCTACACAAGAGGAACCCCCAACTGGCTGTTTAAGGCACAAAAGGTCATAGTGGGGTTGAGGCTCTGGCTCAAAAAAGAATTGCAACTATTTGCAATGTTTAAATCCAGAGCATTATGATGCTCCAGTTACATATGAAATTCAAAAAAGATTTATACCCTTTGCCCTTTCCCCTGCTAGGTAGAAAAATTATAGAAACCTCTGACAATGCAGCTACTTTGCATTCCAAATGACAAATATTTCTCTTTTAATTTCTGTCATATGTCAGAATTGCAATCCCCGCAACACTGCTAGGGCTAGCACTATGGCAGAAATCCCAACCTGAACATGTATCTTGGGGGATGCCCTGGACCTCGATTGCACTTATAGGCTAATGCGTGAAGACACAGCTGTCAGTGCAGGTTAATTCAAAGGTGGCATGGAAGCTCCACACCAACACTTTATGCTGGTGACACTTAAAACTGCCAATTAAGAGGTAATTTCAAGCAAAACTTTTTAATACAAAAATAAAATCAAAGCTTATCATTATAGTTTCTCAAAGTAATTTAAAAGGGGGTCTTTGTGTGTGAATTGGATAGCAGGTATTAGTAAAGGGATCTAGAGATTTTCTTGTATAGGCTATCAGTTTCAATCTGCCTGAAAGTGACACAAAGTTATTACCATCTAATGGCTGTTTATGCACTAAGTGAAATTATTATTACTAATAATGCTATTGATGATGATGTAATATTTGTTTATGGTAGCCCCCACGCTGTTCTAGGTACTTTCCAGGCAGACAAGAAGGAACAGCTCCTGCTCTAACGAGCTCACAGTTTAAGGACAGAGTTCAGATACATTGATGGAGCAGCTTGCAGCAATGCTTTCTGTGCTGTAGCTGTTCAGACAGAAGTCTTCCCTTTCCAGAGTTGTCAGGCTATCACTTTTCACAAGCACAAAACTGACACACAATTGAGAAAAAAATATGGGACACAGCTCAGTCATTCTGGCTGGTCTAGGACTGGGTTCCAGAGCAGAAATGGAAATGGAGCTTGGCTACTACCCTTTGCTTTGGATTCTTTTAGCTTTTTAGTATTCGTTGCAGCATCACTTGGAGACTTGCTGCAGTTCCAACACAGTGGAAAGTCTTGGGAGGCGTCTCGTAATAGCAGAAGGGAAAATAACAGGCAGGCAGGCAGGAATTTTTTAAGGCACTTATCAACTAGCAGCCAAATGGCTGTCTTACTCAGCTGAAGTGACCTTTTTTCAGTGCTCTCCAGACAGAAAGGATCTATTTGCAAATTGCTGCATGAGTTGCACACAAAGGCTGACAGCTGTATGTCATGCTGTACCTTTGCCAGAGACACATTTGACTCCTCTTCTTCGAAGAGTAGTCACATAGTTGGCTGGCGTTAAGCTGCAGAGTGACACCTAGGACATGTGCAGAACATGTCCTCAAGCTTGTGGTAAGGTTGAAGAAGGCTCTTAAAATCTGAAAAAAACACCAGCCCATTACATTGTCTATGGCAAGATATTTGAGAGTCTGGAGGACCAGGGAAGAGTAAACATTCTAGACTTGTTGTTATGGGATCTGTAGTCTCTTGGGAGAAATAGATCAGTGCTTTGTTTGACTTAAATGAAAAAAGAGACTGAGTTTGAAGTTGCTGGGAGACCTGGATGCTTAGCACCTTTTGAAGTAAGGGTACATTTGCCTGTTCCTGGATCATTCATTTACTTGTATTTATTATACGATTTGCGGATGGATTAGCAGACACATTGGTTGTGCCCTGAGGCTTCTCTCAAAGTTACAGACAGTAACAACAGACAGCTGTTATCTTTCTCTCTGAATGCTCAAATGCTGTAAGGCACTTTAGCACTGGGAAATCCCAACCTGATACTCCAAAGACTCCCATTGTATCAGTGAAGGCGCTAGAGAATTTCTATTTCTTGTTATATGTTGAAATAATCTAGAGAAGATGCCAAATTAATGCATTGTTTTCTGTCTGTAGTATTAAATTAGGGTTCAAATTCCATATGAAAAAGATTGATCAGAGTAAAGACAGTTTAAGGAAAGCTGTATTAAATTCATCAGTTGCACATTCCTTGATGGTGATTAGGTATTGTGTTAGTCAGGTGTGGTATATTAATTGAGCAAGCAAGTGCAGTACAGAAGTCTGTAATCTCAGCTGTGCCATGAAGAAGTTTGAGTTAACTCTTTACTACGTGTCTTTGTCTTGCTAATTTAGACTGATACCACACAATCAAAGAGTAAGAAATGATCCAACTAATAAGAATAGGCACCTTTTACAGATTGCCCTAGCTTGTGTTAAGCAATATGTATTTTCTCTATTTATATGTCCTAACCAGGGCAAAGAAAGTGTTCACAAACAGTTGTATTAAAAATATCGTGCTCCTTAAAATATATTTTAAAATGAATTAAAATGAAACACTTGTTTTATGGATTCAGTATTGTCACACTAATTGTTCGTATTTCGGTTGTTGAGTGCCAATCGAATTAAAAACTAACATAATTCCTGTGAAAGAGGGATGGTGAATAGAAGTGTAAGCCCTGTGCACTTGGATAAATTTCATCCTCAGAGAACAGCAATAGTTAATGCTGAGGACACAACTAACAACATCTCCTGATTATTGCTTAGCAATTGAGGCAGATTATTCTGCTTTTAATTCAATTATAACATTATAAATGATATAATGGCTTTTTCTGACTAATAGCCCCTAACTGATTTTCTGCCAAGGGGAAGAATGCTTTGAATTATAGCTTTCAATTTACTATTATTTTAAAGTGGCCGCGTATATTTTTTTCAGTGGAAAATATGCTAATGGTGAAATGCTGGTCCTATTGAAGTCAAGGGTGAAATCCTCTTGACTTCAATAAGGCTAGGATTTCATTTCCAATATAGTAATACCAAGATAATCCAGAGTTATTTTCCTATATGATTTGACAAATGTGATGTCGGATAGCAACATAATATGATGAGCAAAATATAGTTCGCTTCAGCAATGAGGAAATTAATCTTTGTTGAAAGAATGATGAACAAATAGGGAAGCTGACAAAAGAGTATGAAATGCTGAAAGGACACTTCCCTTTATTTTCTGGCCCAGTCACACGATGTTCATTAGGATTAAAAAAAAAAATTATACCCCTAATACATGGCATGGATCACTGTCCAGTGATTCCAGAACACAGAGTTACATCCCTTTGTCTGAGACGCAGAAGCACCAAATGATTGCCAGAGTTTGCAAATACAGTGAAATCTGGAACATATTTCCAGTGATAGATTAGAGTTAGCTGAATTATTTGTGTGTGTGTGTGTGTGAGAGAGAGAGAGAGAGAGCCTTCGAGGTGCGATCAGTGAGGGGTTCCCTGTGTGCCTTACAGTGCTTTGCTGTGTTTCTCCCAACCTGGGATGCTCACAACAAGCCTACAAGCATGCAGGTCACACCCTGAACATCTATGTGCTAGACATCCCTTGTTCAGCAGCTCTGACCCCAGCAGCCTGTCTACTGCCCCACAGGCCCACTCTGGCTTCCTCCAGCCTTGATTACAACCAGCAAGGTGACCCCCCAACATATTCCCAGTTAATAATTTCCCCAAACCCATGTGTACTGCAATGTTCAGCTCTTTCATGGGATGTTCAGAGAAATTGTAAGATTTATCCTAGGAGCCCAAAAGCATCTCACAACTTATTAACTTAACTAGGGTAAATACTCCATTCTCTTTTAGGAGACAGGTAAATAGCTGCCTTCTCTCATGTCTGGGAGGGAACCCATTTGTCCGAGTTTGGCCACAGACTTTAAAACCCTGGACTTTCAGGTTCCAAGGTTGCAGTGCTGGCAGATAAATAAATTTTAAAAGCCCACATAATTTCACTTATAAACTGAACAAACGTGATGTCATTGAAGCGCTAATACCCTTAGTACCTTGTAATGCCATTTTCACTTTGCACTACTGAACTGTAATTTATAAACAGCTGTTACATTTGGAATACAACCATAGCTGAGTTCTGTGAAATCACCCCAGGCTGGCAATAAATTGGCATGGGGTGGAGCAGGGCCTTTTAAACTGAGCCTCTGTCTTACTGAGCATACTTTATGCATTGTTGCTGTTGCTGTGTCGGTCCCAGAATATTAGACACCACAGGTGCTCTAATAGCTTTTACTGGAACAAATTCTGGTGGTGAGAGAGACTTTGAATGGTCCCTTGAAATATGTGTTAAACTTGTGCTAAATAATCTGTTCCACCTTGTATTTAGCAATGGCCTTCTGAGTAAGTTTCCCAGACCTGACGAAGAGCTCTGTGTAAGTTCAAAAGCTTTTTTCTCTCACCAACAAAAGTTGATCCAATAAAAGGTATTACCTTATTCATCGTGTCTGGCTATATGTTGTCCTGTCCCCCTTTTACTGTATATGGAGCCTTATCACCTGTAGGGGATTTTACTCAGCAAAGGAAAAAAAAAAACAACGGTATTTATTTAAAAAAAATAAAAAAAGAAAGAAAACCACCCTGTGTTTTGGGAAATGAAGGGGCAGGACTAGCTACCATGGTGATGTGACACATTAGAAGCATGTATATAACCAGGCCAAATCATCACGATATTCCTGGGGGGGATTCTGTGAACCTAAGAAAACATCCCATTCCCTCCCCCCCTGTAGAATTCCTGTGCTTCCCTGCAGAAAATGGCAGGGGTTGTGGGGGGGAGGAGGGAGAAGACCATGCGTGTGGGCATGGAGGGGCACACAGGATTAGGTGCCACTGGCCCCAAGCACCCCCATTTCTGCAAGCACAGAACTGCCCACTAGAAAGAGGCTGCCTCTCAGCTCTGCTGACCCTGCAGCTGAATGCCACCTTCTGGGTCCTAGTGCCAGTCATGGTCCCCTTGTGTGTGCTGGGAGACTTTCTGTGCAACAGTGAGTGCCTGCAGTGGGGCTAGGTAAGGGTTTGGGTGGAGGAAATGATGGAAGGGTGGGTGAGGGGAAGAGGCAATGGCGAAGGAAAGGGTGGGTAGCCTAGGGGAGGATAATGTGGGAGTGAGGGGAAGGGACTAGAGAAGAAAAGGGACTAGGAGAATTGCTGAAGGAAGCAGGAGCCCAGCATGCAGCATCCACACGGTAGGAACTGGGGCTCCCTCATTAAGCAGGCCCATCCAACCCTCACCCTGACAAGCCTTGTTCCCCTACACCTGGACCCCTCTGACAAGTTTCTCCCCCAAACCCAGACCCCATGGATCCCCTACCATCTTCACCTGGGTCTCCACCCCATCAAGCCCCACTCCACCAGTACCTGGACTTCCCCACTGAGCCCCCTAAACCCAGATCTCTCTGCTGAGCCCCAAACACTTTCACATGTATCTCCTGTGGAGTCCCATTGCCCCCACACCCAGAACCCCCCTGAGCCTCTGTGCAGCTAGATCTCCCACTGAGCTGCCTGCACCCAGATTGCCTCACATAGAAAGCTCTCATCACACACCTGATCCTCTCACACTAGGCCCCTTCACCTTGGATCCTGCTGGACTGAGCGTGCCCATTCATATCTGGTGCAGAAGGGCAGGACCCTAGGGTGTTTCTGTGGCAGGCCTAGGCCTTGCATGATGTCAGGGACAGGTCAGCCTCACCGCCGAGTCCCTGTACTGGGGGAGGTTGGGGCTTCATGGTGGTCTTCCACCTCAATGCAGTCTGCAGCCTGTGCTCTCCACTGCCAACCTGGAACCACATTTATTTATTGACAAATAAAGTTTGCAGATTTTTAAAATATTGCACATATAGTTTTTAATGTTTTTGGCACAGAATTCCCTCAGGAGTAAACACTGCGATGAATGTCATTCTGTCAACCAGCTAATCTGTAGCCATAGCTTTCATTATGAAAAATTACATACAATCCCAATAGCAGCTATTTTGTTCTTTGGTCACTGAGGGCTCAGAAAACTTCTTGTTAAAGGACTGTCCACTACATAATGTTGAAGGAAAAAGGTTTTGTTGTGTTTTATTTTTTAACATCAAATGTTGGTTTAGATCAGGGATGGCTGAAGACAGGATTTATCACTCCAGGCCCTGGCTGGGGCTCTCTGACACATGAAATTTGCATCCGCGGATCCTTGCTGGAGTCCTACATGGGAACTGGGTCTGATATAGGGTGTAGCAGTTAAAGACTGGTCTTTATTTCGTGGACCTCAGGCACATGCCATGAGACAGAGTTACAAAAGCGAATGCATCAGTTTGAAAGGACTCTGACAGCAAAGCAACTGACTCCATTGGTGCCTTTGTCACTGACCGGGGGCATGGGTGAATGGGTAGGTGAGACTAGAACTGGTCAAAACCCAGGACATTTTGGTGTGAAAAAGTCCTTTGGGTAAAAAAAAATTTGACCAGCTCTTGGGAGGGTCAGAAGTCCCATCACATAAGTGCTTCCACCCTCCCCGCATCTCATCCCACGCTCTGGCCCTGACTCCTCTCAGGAGCAGCCTCATTGCTAGGCTGACTAGAGTGCTGCACATCTATGGATTTCAAATGCAGGTCTTTGGAAATCTTAGACATAGTCTGCAGACCCCACAGACTTCAAGCTGAAAACCACTGGACCCTCAGCTGTGTAATGCAGAAGGATCCACCACTCCCCATCAGACTATGAAATAGGGTCATAGGCTGATGCAGAGCCTGGAGGAGAAGGCAGAATAGCATGCTCTGGAGGTCCAGAAGCAATGGAGGCACAGGAAGGGTGCCCTGGGCAAGGAGAAAAGGGAACCAGTGAAAATAAAAGGAGTAGGGGCCCTCAGGGCTCATCAATAAGGCAGGAAGAAGGGATGGGAAGTGCCTTTGGGAAAGAGGGCAGCAGAGGCTGAGAAAAGCCCCTGCAGATTAAAGTCCTGGCTCCCCCAGTTCAGCAGGAAGAGCCCAGTTCAGCAATATGACTGCTGGTCAACTCTGTAGTCTTGTGTAGGTTGGCCTTTGGCACTCACTAGCATGTATTACTTCTAGGGCTGTCAATTAATGAAGTTAACGCAGACGATTAATTAAAAAATATTAATCGTAATTAAAAAAATTAATCATGATTAGTCGCAGTTTTAATTGCACTGTTAAACAACAGAATACTTATTGAAATTTATTAAATATTTTTTCTTAATTTTCTCATATATATATTTTATATTGTGTTGTACTTGAAATCAAGGTGTATATTATTTTTGCTTACAAATATTTGTACTGTAAAAATGATAAAAGAAATAATATTTTTCAATTCCCCTCATACAAATACTGTAGTGCAATCTTTGTTGTGAAAGTGCAATTTACAAATGTGGATTTTTTTTTGTTACATAACTGCATTCAAAAACAGAACAATGTAAAACATCAGTGCCTACAAGTCCACTCAGTCCTACTTCTTGTTCAGTCAATCACTAAGACAAACTTTGTTTACATTTACAGGAGATAATGCTGCCGTCTTCTTATTTACAGTGTCAACAGAAAATGAGAACTGTCATTTGCATGGCACTTTTGTAGCCAGCATTGCAAAGTATTTACATGCCAGATAGGCTTGAACTACCATTCTGGAGGACCTGCTTCCATGCTGATGACACATTAAAAAAAATAATGTATTAATTAAATTTGTGACTGAACTGCTCGGGGGAGAATTGTATGTCTCCTGCTTTGTTTTACCCACATTCTGCCATATAGTTCATGTTATAGCAGTCTCGGATGATGACCCAGCACATGTTGTTCATTTTAAGAACACTTTGCATTTTGTCAAATCCGCAGTGAAAGAAGGTACCTATGTGAGATTTCTAAAGATAGCTACAGCGCTCAGCCCAAGGTTTACGAATCTGAAGTGCCTTCTAAAATCTGAGAGGGGTGAGGTGCGGAGCATGCTTTCAGAAGTCTTAAAAGAGCAACACTCTGATGCGGAAACTACAGAACCCGAACCACCAAAAAAGAAAATCAACCTTCTGCTGGTGGCACCTGACTCAGATAATGAAAATAAACATGCGTCGGTCCGCACTACTTTAGATTGGTATCGAGTAGAACCCGTCATCAGCATAGACGTATGTCCCCTGGAATGGTGGTTGAAGCATGATGAGACATATGAATCTTTAGCGCATCTGGCACGTAAATATCTTGTGATGCTGGCTACAACAGTGTCATGAGAACCCTTGTTCTCACTTTCAGGTGACATTGTAAACAAGAAGTGGGCAGCATTATCTCCTGCAAATGTAAACAAACTTGTTTGTCTGAGCGATTGGCTGAACAAGAAGTAAGACTGAGTGAACGTGCAGGCTCTAAAATGTTACATTGTTTTATTTTTGAATGCAGGATTTTTTGTACATAATTCTACAAAAGTATGTCCTAGAGCAGTTTTTAAACTAAGGCAAAGTTCTCAAACTCAAATTACCATAAGAGCCACATGAGGACTAATCCATTGGCCCAAGGGCCACATCACTGATACCCACCCCCTGCTGCCCCGGCCCCGCTACTGCCCCACCTCTTCTCACCCCTTCCCTGCCCCCATTCCAACCCCTTCTCCAAAGTCCCCACCCCAACTCCACCCCTCCCTGCCCCTATTCCAACCCCTTCCTCAAATCCCTACCCCTGCCCCACCTCTTCTACGCCTCCTCCCCTGAGTCCTTGGCTCCCCACTTCTCCCCCCTCCCTCCTGGAAAGTGCTAAGCACCACCAAACAGCTGTTTGGCAGCGAGAAGCGCCTGGAGGTAGGCAGAGGAGCTGGGATACAGCATGCTGGGGGAAAAGGGGGGTGGCAGGTGAGAGGAGCTTGGTGGCCGCAGGAAATAACTCGGGGTGGGAGGAGAGAGAGCTTGGTGGGCCTCAGCAAATAACTCTGCGGGCTATATGTTTGAGACCCCTGAACTAAGGACTCGGGGAAAGCCGACAGTTGCAGAGGGGCACATGGTTTGGACAGCCACATCTCTTAGGGGAGGATCTATTAATGGAGATTCTCTATGTCCTAGTAAGGAGGAGGGGATAGAAGATGATAAAATACAGGTAGGATCTGATGAGAAAGAGTCAAATGGAAAAAAGTCCCATTCAATTACATCATGTAATGGCAGACAGCTAAAAAGTGACAAGTTTTTAAAGTGTTTATATACCAAGGCTAGGAGTCTAAGATGAGTGAACTAGAGTGCCTTGTATTAAATGAAGATATTGATATAATAGGCATAACAGAAACTTGGTGCAATAAGGATAATCAATGGGATACAGTAATATCAGGGTACAAAATATATCGGAAGGACAGAATAGGCCATGTTGGTGTGGAAGTGGCACTATATGTGAAAGAAAGTGTAGAATCAAATGAAGTAAAGACTTGAATGAAGCAAAGTGTACTCTATGGATAGTAATTCCATGCTCTAATAATAAGAATATAGCAGTAGGGATATATTACTGACCACCTGACCAGGATGGTGATAGTGACTGTGAAATGCTCAGGGAGATTAGGGAGGCTATAAAAATAAAAAACCTCAATGGGGAATTTCAACTATCCCCATATTGACTGGGTACATGTCACCTCAGGATAGGATGCAGAGATAAAGTTTCTTGACACTTGGAGCAACTAGTCCTGGAACCCACAAGAGAAGAGGCAATTCTTGATTTAGTCCTAAGTGGAGCACAGGATCTGGTCCAAGAGGTAAATATGGCTGCATCGCTTGGTAATAGTGACCATACTATAATTAAATTTAACATCCCTGTGGCGGAGAAATTGCCACAGCAATTCAACACTGTAGCATTTAATTTCAGAAAGGGCAACTACACAAAAATGAGGAGGTTAGTGAAAGAAAAATTAAAAGGTATAGTGCCAAAAATGAAATCCCTGCAAGTTGCATGGAAAAACTTTTTAAAGACACCACAATAGAGGCTCAATTTAAAAGTATACACCAAATTAAAAAACATAATAAAAGACTCAAAGTAGTGCCACCATGGCTAAACAACAAAGTAAAAGAAGCAGAGAGAGGCAAAAAGGCATCCTTTAAAAAGTGGAAGTTAAAGCCTAGTGAGGCAAATAGAAAGGAGTATAAACTCTGGCTAATGAAGTATAAAAATATAATTAGGAAGGCCAAAAAAAACAAAAACAAAAAAAAAAACCAACAAAAAATGTGAAGAACAGCTAGCCAAAGATTCAAAAAGTAATATGAATTTTTTTTAAGTACATCAGAAACAGGAAGCCTGCTAAACAACCGGTTGGGCCACTGGAAGATCGAGATGCTAAAGGAACACTCAAGGATGATAAGCCCATTGTGGAGAAACAAAATGAATTATTTGCATTGTTCTTCATGGCTGAGGATTTGACGGAGATTCCAAAACCTGAACCATTCTTTTTAGGTGACAAATCTCAGGAACTGTGCTAGATTGAGGTGTCATTAGAGGAGGTTTGGGAACAAATTGATAAACTAAACAGTAATAAGTCATCAGGCCCAGATGGTATTCACCCAAGAGTTCCAAAGGAACTCAAATGTGAAATTGCAGAACGACTAACTGTAGTTTGTAACTTATCATTTAAATCAACTTCTGTATCAAATGACTGCAGGATAACTAATGTGATGCCAATTTTTAAAATGGGCTCCAGAGATGATCCTGGCAATTACAGGCTGGTAAGCCTCATTTCAGTACTGGGCAAACTGGTTGAAACTATAGTAAAGAACAAAATTGTCAGATACATAGATGAACATAATTTGTTGGGGAAGAGTCAACGTGGTTTTTATAAAGGAAAATCATGCCTCACCAATCTACTAGAATTCTTTGGGGGTGGGGGTCCCAACGAGCATGTGGACAAGGGGGATCCAGTGGATATAGTGTACTTAGATTTTCAGAAAGCCTTTGACAAGATCCCTCACCAAAGGCTCTTAAGCAAAGTAAGCAGTCATGGTATAAGAGGGAAGGTTCTCTCATGGACTGGTAATTAGTTAAAAGATAGGAAACAAAGGGTAGGAATAAATGGTCAGTTTTCTGAATGGAGAGAAGTAAATAGTGGTGTTCCCCAAGGGTCTGTACTGGCCCAGTCCTATTCAACATAGTCATAAATGATCTCGAAAAAAGGGTAAACAGTGAGGTGGCAAACTTTGCAGATGATACAAAATTACTCAAGATCATTAAGTCCCAGGCAGCCTGCAGAGAGCTACAAAAGGATCGTTCAAAACTGGGTGATGGGCAACAAAACAGCAGATCAAATTCAATGTTGATAAATGCAAAGTAATGCAACTGGAAAACATTATACATATAAAATGATGGGGTCTAAATTAGCTGTTATCATTTGAGAAAGAGCTCTTGGCTTTATTGTGGACAATTCTCCGAAAACATCCACTCAATGAGCAGCGGTAGTCAAAAAAGCGAACAGAATGTTTGGATCATTAAGAAAGGGATAGATAATAAGACAGAAAATATCATATTGTCTCTATATAAATCCATGGCACGCTCACATCTTGACTACTGATTTCAGATATGGTTACTCCATTTCAAAAAAGATATATTGGAATTGGAAAAGGTTCAGAAAAGGGCAACAAAACAATTAGGGGTGTGGAATGGCTTCCGTATGAGGAGAAATTAATAAGACTGGAACTTTTCAGCTTGGAAAAGAGACAACTAAGGGGGGGATATGATAGAGGTGTATAAAATCATGACTGGTGTGGAGAAAGTAAATAAGGAAGTGTTATTTACTCCTAATAACATGAGAACTAGCGGTCACCAAATGAAATTAATAGACAGCAGGTTTAAAACAAACAAAAGGAAGTATTTCTTTATACAATGCACAGTCAACCTGTGGAACTCTTTGCCAGAGGATGTTGTGAAGGCCAAGACTATAACAGGGTTCAAAAATGGCCTAAATAAATTCATGGAGGATAGGTCCATCAATGGCTATTAGCCAGAATGGGCAGGGATGATGTGCCTAGCCTCTCTTTGCCAGAAGCTGGGAATGAGCAACAGGGAACTGATCACTTGATGAGTATCTGTTCGTTCCCTCTGGGGCACCTGGCATTGGCCGCTGTTGGAAGACAGGATACTAGGCTAGATGGACCTTTGGTCTGACCCAGTATGGCTGTTTTTATGTTCTTATTTGTAAGTTCAACTTTCATGATAAAGAGCTTGCAGTACAGTACTTGTGAATTGAAAAATACTAGTTCTTTTGTTCACTTACACAGCAAATATTTATAATCAATCAAAAATAAAATGAGCACTATACCCTTTGTATTCTGTGTTGTAACTGATATCAATATATTTGAAAATGTAGAAAACATTCAAAACTATTTAAATAAATGGTATTCTGTTGTTTTACAGTGAGACTAATTGTGTGATTAATTTTTTTTAATCACTTGACAGCCCTAATTACTACACAAATGGTAGAATGTTTTCACAGGTACCTGCCCAAAACATCTAAAGAACAACTTTTTATTTCCATTTGAAATGCAGCATTTTCCACTTGTGCCAGACATGGCCCTCTCTAAATCTCCTGGCAACCACTGTGCACTGCTAGCACCCTCTGCCTGGGAGGGAGGTGGGAGAGGAGAACTTAGCATATTGCTACTACAAGCTGTGTGTGTGAGAGAGAGAGAGAGAGGGACTGACCAGAATGTCCATATGTATGAGCCCACAGGATCTCTCCACACATTCAAGGCCCTTCGTCAGCTTCACTTTGTCCATGGAATTGAACAAAAGGAACACATTCGTCAAAGCTGAGTCTTCCTTTGGATGTCTCAGCCCATTCAATTGTCTCTGTTTTCTCCCTATGATGAGTGCTTGCATCCATAGGTCAGGATGGGACACTTACAGTGTAAACCCTTTAGTGTCTGGGGAACTTTTGAATGGAGTAGACGTTTGCCATGACTAGGGAGTGCTTTATACTGGGGAAATATCCCACTGACGATTTGGCCTGCAAACTTGAGGTGAGTCACTCTGGAGGTCTAAACTGAGCAGTGGATATTGGTTTAGAATTATTTAATCTTGTTGTAGTTGTGTACTATAATTGTACAGGCTCCTTTTGTTTTGCAGTCCACAGGGGGATGGTAATGGCAGCCGGTTGCTCTGATGAGTCATCTGCTGGTATTCACTGAAGACCCCACACCTGTAAATCAGAAAAGACCTGAAGCAACAAAACTATAGTGTTAGCTTAGTGAGTCCTTCTGGTGAACCCTTTTCTCATGATGGGTCATGGCCTTTAAAATGTGGTGTTAGCAGATTAGAGCCAGCCCAACTCCGGGAGGTACCTATTCTCTACCTGTCCCCTCTTTAAAGCAGGAGGCAAGAACTTTCCAATGTTGCCCATTGCTCAATATATCAAGAGCAAATGCTTTCTCCAAAACAAGAGCTTAAGTAAAGAGAACAAGAGGAACACACCTTTGATGAACTTTTAAACCTCTGATTAGTATCTTAATTTTACTCCTGCAAACTGCTGGATTTTGGGGAAGAGGCTTCATAGTGCAAGTAGTGCAAAGGCATTTCAGTGGTAGCAGCTAAACATTGACAAAAACCAAAGAGGGAAACCAGTTAGGATAATGTATATGTCAATGAAACTGAAACCCAAATCAACAGCAGAAAAACTGAACTAGCTTTCATTCAAATTAATGTTCATTCTCTCTGTGCTCAGCTGGGAGAAATGTAGCTTTCTCTTTTGTTATCTATCTATCCGTCTATTCTGTATGTGTATGTGTTAAGGTGGATGCCTACAACAAACTTAGTACAGCGTTTCTTGTAACTTTAGTGTGTTTTCTAACATCATAACAGAAACTGATCATTACTGTATGTGCTGATTTTACTGTACCAAAAGGAACATTTTGACCAAGAGCTCCTTGAATCTCTTTTGGGGAATTTGGCTCCAGTGTTAAGAGGCTAGATAATGTGAATTCTCAGTGAAATTCCACAAATCTCCATTAAAAAAAAAACTGCACACTACATATGCTGAAATATAGCTCTATCAATACCCCCACCCAAAAAAACCCAATGGCACCCCCGGACCCCCCAACTGGCTGCTGCGATTCTGGAAACGTTACACTATTTCCTGTGCAGTTTAGGAACCAGAGGATATAAAGCCTGGGAAAATGTGGGAAACTTCTAAAAGGCTACCTTGCACTTTCCCCAGCTTATGAGGTTTAGGAGATGGGAGCAGGATTTGTTCACCCCTTAAGAATTAAGGTAAGAGTCACACACACTCAAGTTTCAGGATATAAAAATTATATTAAGTGCATCTAGCCAATAATGACCTTTACATGCTTGGAGCGACAGCCACAGTGATGTCAGTGCTGCGCCCAGTGCAACTGAGGAAAGGGGCATATGAGTGGGTTTGTAACACTGTTATGCTCTACTAAGGGCTGGTTGGTGTTCTGGCACATCTTATCATACAGCAACCTTAGGATTGTCTCTTTCCCAGCCATATCTGTATTAAACCCTCTACACAGGAGACTGAGGGAAGCAGCGAAGAGCCAGCTATGCTGTCTGTTTGCCACCCAGGGATTTCCTTATATCAGAGAGATCCTCAAGTAGCTGGTTATGTCCTTCTGGTTTTATGTAAGGTAGATTTAGTGATGATGTATTACACCACTGGTGGCTACAGTCTCAAGCTCCATGTTACCCCTGCCACTGATTTCAGGTCTAGTGCTTCTAAGAACACATGAAGCCCAAGGAAAGTAACACATTCACAAGAACAAAGTCTTAACATCGGTTGGTATGACTATCCAAGTATAGATAAATCCTACATACAGCCATGCACAAATTACAGCTACAGTCAGTCACATCCACCTAGGCAGTACTAGGGTCTGCTAGGTCTCATGGCTTGATCATGAGTAGATGGATGATTCCTACTGGAGTTTTCCCGTAGGGAGGGCAATTTTCCCAAGCTGACTGCATCTCATACCATGCGCAATAGCCTGGGTTGTGGAAGACCAGGATGCACAGGGTGCCAGACACATCCTGTGTGACCCTAAGCATGTCACCTAGTCCCTCTGTACCTCAGTTTCCCATATGTAAAATGGGACTAATAGCTCTGCCCTAACTCACAGTGTGGCTCATTACATTAAAGATTGCTCAGCTATTACAGTGACGTGTGGCCAGACAAGTACCTAAGTCAGAGAGAGAAAATTGCACATTGCAATAATATTTCTCCAATTGTACCTACAGTTTAATTCTATCTAAGGGTTTGGTATTTACAGTGCTACTTTCTGTAAATGTTTAAAACAGAAATAATACTTCTGAAACATTGCTGATGGATTAACTCCTGTCTGAGGATAGAGCGTAGCTGAGACGGTGGCCCTGTTGACTGTATTTTGAATTAAGCAGGTCTCATGATGTGAAGGTCTTTCAGGACCAATAGCCACTACAGCTTTAATAGAACAGCCTTGTGCTTATGGACATGGAGTGATTTAAAAAAAATGGTTTTTGCTAACTATATTAGGTACTTTGTGTAATTTTCTTAGTCTTGATGCTTTACTGATATAAGAACAGTCTGTCCTATTGTACACAGCTAGAGGAAGGTAGCCTGTTATAAGAAAATGCATATAATAAAAAATCAATGCTTTGTTCAAATTAATGTTACATTTCTTGTAAGGTACAAGGAAAGTAGAACTTGAAACTAAATGGAGGACAAATGTCACAGGAAGTGGGAGCTGAGATTACAGACTAGGAAAAAATGGTAAAGCACAACAATTATATATAATTATATATACACCCACAAAACAGACAGAGTTAGCCTAAATTGTAATTCTATCTAGGAGGCCCAAGGACATGAACAAATCACTCAAGCTTTGCATTAGTCTCATTTTGGATTTTGTCACTAGTGAAATTAGAAATTCTGTACAGTTTCAGATAAGAGTAAATTAGATGTTTGGATGCCCAGAATCTGGTCTCAAATCCATTCATAGTGTAAATATAAAAACTATTAATTGAGTCTGCAGGACCCAAAAATGTGGGAGGCATGCTAGGGAAGTATGTATATGCATGCACATGCAAGATTTTAAAAAGTAGCTAGTGATTTTGGGTGCCCAGCAGGGCCGGCTCCAGGCACCAGCAAAGAAAGCAGGTGCCTGAGGCAGCCACTAGAAAGGGGCAGCAGACCATCCGTTGTTGGGATGGCACGTCCGGGTCTTCAATGGCAGCTGAAGCACTCCACATTAGTCTTCGGTGGCAGCTCAATCAGGTTTTTCTTTTTTTTTGCTGCTTGGCAAAAAAGCTGGAGCCAGCCCTGGTGCTCAGCCCCTTCTGAAAATCAGGCCACTTTAAGATGTCTTTAGTTGAACACCCAAAATTGCTAGTCACTTTTGAGCTACAGACCAAGGTTGTCATCTTATGAAGAGGTTACACTCCATATTTTAGAACTGACATTACAAGTGATATATTTTTTTTTAAATGGAGGGGAAGCAATATGGTGAAGCTGAATAAAAGTTCAGACACTAAGAGCAAACAGTTAATCTGTTTTGGCCAGAGGTGGACAAACTATGGTCCACGGGCCACATCTGGACCACAGGACCATCCTGTCTGGCCCATGAGCTCCCAGCTGGGGAGGCTAGCCCCTGGCCCCTCCCCCACAAAGCCATCCCACTGCACTCTGGGCGGTGGAGCTGCGCACTCCTGCTGAGCAGAGCGGCAGCATGTCTGGCTCCAGCTGGCGTGGCAGCCAGACAGGCTGCTCTGCTTGGCATGGTAAGGGGTAAGTGGGTGGGGCTGGGGAGTTGTATCAGGGATGGGGGACCCCAGGAGGCAGTGAGGGGACAGGGGGCAGTTGAATGGGGCAGAGGTTTGGGGGGGCGGGGCAGTCAAGGGACAGGAATGGGGAGTTGGATAGGCATGGGGTCCCAGGGGGCCTGTTAGGGGGCAGGGGTGTGGATGGCATCAGGGCAGTCAGGGGACTGGGAGTAGAGGAGCTGGCTAGGGGATGGGGTCTCAGAGAGTGGTTAGGGGCAGGGGGTCCCAGGAGGGGGCACTTAGGGGACAAGGAGCAGAGGGAGTTGGATGGGTCAGGAGTTCTGAGGGGGGCAGTCAGGAGGTGGGAATTGGGAGGGGCAGATGAGGGGTGGGGCTAGGCTGTTTGGGGAGGCATAGCCTTCCCTACCTGGCCCTCCATCCAGTTTTGCAACCCAAATGTGGCCCTCAGGCCAAAAGGTTTGCCCACCCCTGGTTTAGGCAGTGTACACTTTGGTCATTAAGTTATTGTTTATTACGTATATTTGTATTAATTCAATTCTTCTAGCTGGTATAGCAGGAGGGCTTTTGCAGGAGAGGGGACTGAATGATGGTGAGGTCTCATACCACTCTATGAAAACTGGGATGCGCAGGGCTTTCCAGGTCCAGAGGACTGCATGGAAGGAGAGCCATAAAGGTAGGGGTAGAAGGAAACAAAAGGAGCGCTGAGGCTGGCTTTGAGGAAACACAAAAGATGGCAAGGTTAGAGATGTAAGCACATTTTTGATCTAGAGTAAGGGATTTTCTATATGGTGTGGAAATGTGCACTATGGGGGGGGGGGGGATTGATTTTTAAAGCACACCAACATGTTGCATATTAACTGGTCCAGATAGACCCTGCCGGTGCATGAACAGAGAATGTTAAAGTGCACTAGAGACCCTTTAGCGCACACCAGCTGGGCCTGCACAGACCAATCAATGCACAACATGTTAGCATGCCGTAGAACTTACATCCCCTCAGGGGGCATTGCCCTGCCATGTCGATGAGCCCTGAGTCTACATTTCTCAGGTTCTCCAGAGTTGCCACTGTAGAGTTGTACTATTAGGAAACTGCCAGGCATACCTATACTACTATTCTATTTACTATATTAGGCTATGAACTTCAGGGGAGAGAATCTCACCCCTGGGCTGTTCCCTTTATGACAGGTAGAAGAGCAGGAGTGATGTAGATGGGCTGTAGAAGTAAAATGGGGATAATGATACTGCCCTCCTTTGTAAAGTGCTATATAATTATTATTGAAATCCTTGAGTCTGGCTGAGGGAGGATTTCCCTTGCACAAGAGGGCCATAAAATTACTTTTTGTGAACCCCCTTCAAAATCCTGGTGAAAGGGCAGGGATGCAGTACTGCTGAGATGCCATCAGCCTGGGGAGGATTCTGTAACTTGGCCAGGTTTCTACAAATGCCTAAATTATGCAGTGGACCTCTCCAGATTCTGGATGATGGGAAGGGTGAAAAAGTGATTTAAAGCCCTCTTGGCCTTCTTCGCCCCCCCTCGCCACCCCGGACTCCAAGAGGGAACTGTTTTTTGTTTGGCATTCGCTGAAACATGACAATTGTCCTCTTCTTTAAACCCTGGTTCACTTTTTAACATTTTTTAAAACAAATATTTTACTATGAAATCAACCAAAAATGAGAACTTTAACTGGTGTGCTAGACAGCTAAATGGTTAATGTAGAAAAAATAACCCCCACCAAGCACACAATGACCAGCACTGTAAAGGCATTGGGTATCCCCCTCCTGACCACAAGGAGGCATAAACATGCAAACACTGCGTAAGTCTTGGTAAGATATCACTAATATGGAACAAATATTAACGTTTCAAAGACTCATCAGAAACTCTTGTTTTAAAAATGTAATTTAATCTATTAATTCTACAGCAGTCATCATACACATCAGCACAATACTTAAGTACATTGGACAGGTATCCAAGAAAGATGCAATTACCCAGCAATATTCTTTTGTTTAAAAAAAAAAGAAACAAACTTCTAAAGATGTAACAGGAAAAATATTGGTTACAATAAACAGCAGGTAAATTGACTAAACATGTCACTACTTTTCATTATCAAGTTAAAGGCACTTATGTTAACAAACTCCAATTTGTCTAGGCTTCCTGTCTCAAGTGCCCTGAAATCTAGAGAGAACTGAAGGCCAGATCTGATCTCTCCTACCTTGCTGTAAAGACAGCATAACTCCATAGAAACTAGTGGAGAGTAGGGTATGTCTGAGATCAGAAAATGGCCCTTAATATGCAGGCAGTATTATAACTCCTTAGTGTCTCACAAGCCATTTGGCTAGAAGCAAATGTATCTTGCCACAACTGTTGTCTGCTCTGACAGCACTGGCAAAGGTTTCCTGGCATTTGGACTGTATGGTCATGGCCCAGTTTTCCTCTCACTTGTGTCTATTTGGCACTGATGTAATGGCATTGATCTCAATGGCATTATCCCAGATTTATACCAGAGAAAATGAGAAGAGAATCAGGCCCTAGCTCACTGGATCATAAATATGAGCCAACTGCTGCACTCAGTTGCTGATAAACCATTGGGCCTGGGACTGGTGAGCCTTTGCTTGCCTGAAACAATGCATTATTCTTCATTCACGATGAGCCCATTGCTCACCTCTGTTCCAATTATTTCACAGCAATGAACCAAAACAAAAAAAATGGAGCAGATGCCTGCATGCTTGGCCATGCTGTGCTGTGAAATGAATGGCTGTTTTGAAGAACTGTGCAAGTTACTTTATCTGTTGCAGGCCTGATTGCTATGCTGGGCCACATATTTGGAAGAAAGCTCTTTGGATGTTTTCCAAATCCTCCCCTTGGATTCACGAGTAGCATGGATTGTGTGCATTTAATGGGAGCTACATGCAGGCAAGCATATGAGGGCTGAATCTGGCCCTTTCTGTAGTCAAAGGGGATTGTCTAAGTGAGCATTGAGTAAAAAAATAACTCAGATCTGGCTGCCCCTTCTTTAAAAACCTGCAGAGGGAACTGAGGTGGGTGGGGGAAATGCAGGAAACATCACAAAGGCTACCTTGCACTTTCCCAAGATTATCAGGTTTAGGAGATGGGGGCAGGATTTGTTGACCAGTAGAATAAATGGAGGTTGGGGTTGGTGACTGACAGCCAGAATCTGTGATCTCTAGTGGCTGGCTGGATGTCATAGCCAACCATGCAAAGGCCTTTCCATAACTTCAGGTTTAGGGCCCCCTCATCCTGTCCCTAGAGAGCTTGGCTTCATATGCTAACAGATACAGCCCATACTTTCTTATCCCTGGAACAACCATTATAGGGGATTGGCAGCCTTTGGCTGTATTAACTTTTGAGCCCATTTCCTGCCATTTGGTGGGAAAGGGTGGAGATTATATGCAACTGGCACTCCCACCATCTACATGAATCCCTGTTTCCACAAAGGGCTCTTGGTGCAGTGCAAAGATGGCGCCATGTCTGCAGCTGTCTTCCCCATACCCCGCTTCTGGGTGAGAATGGGGAGAGGGACTCATTTAGACAGGAAGATCTGAGCCTGAGCACAGGACTTTGCACCTTTGAACAAGAAGACTGATGCTCTTTGCAGGCATGGGGTGAATCAGATGGAAAAGGCCTATTGACTTATCTAGTTCATTCACGTGCAAGGGCCGGGATTGTGTTTAATAATGTATTTTCTAGAGCTTCATGGAAAAACTGCCCCTTTACGGAGCATTCGGGTCTAACCACTGTTGGGGGTGTTCACTGTTCTCTAACAAATGGATTGAACAGCAAATCACTTTTAGGGATGTATTCTTGCTTTGATACAGGCTTGGGACTCCAATTATTTTTAATAGGATTTGTGTATGCATATTGGAGGAAGGGATCCCATTAAATCTTCAGTGCTACACTTAGCAGGAAATTAATTCTTTATAATAAATCAATACGTAATGACTGAAAGTACAGCTTCTCACAGAACACAGCAGCACTTGCAGTCGAACTGCCAGACATATTCAGTTGGGCCTTGAGGTTCATCCAGTGACACTATTCATGAGACATATTTGTCTCCATTGCACGTATTCATTTATTATAGCATCTCAGTAGTGTTATATAATCTGAAAGTCTTTATCACAGATGAAGGTATGTGAGAGAGGTGTTACTAATGTAACTTTATTACTGTATGTTATCACATACACCTAGAGCATACCAGGATTTGATTTGATTTTATTTTGCTTAGCCCAAAGTTTTCAAATTTGGGGCCTCTAAGACAAGCACTTTAAATCCACACTTAGGCACATAAATAAATGGCCTGGTTTTCAGAAACGCTGAGCATCAACAACTCCAGTGTCTTTAACAGAAACTGCAGGTGCTCAACACATCTGAAAAACAGGCCACATGAATAGGTATCTACATTTATGTGCCTAATTCTGATCTTCAAATTTGATAGTTTTGGCCTTAGAGCACTGAAGACATGGAACTTTACAAAGCAGAAATATAAAAATAGTTGAAACCACAGTGCACACACAATGTCAAGACAACCAAGAGATACAGGGAAATAACATCCAAAATATTTTTTCTGCATAGATTCAAAGAAAGCAAAATAAATAATCTTAATTTTACATTCCTGTTTTATATGTATTCTATAGGCCAGCTCAGCAGTTCTCAAACTCTGTACATGCTATGGATCACTTCTTAAAATAGAGATGAGCTCTTTCCTGGACACTCCCCCCTTCCAATTTCCTAATCCCAATTCAAGTTTTGGTTACTTGCAAAACTAGTCTCAGAACAGTATTAGGAGACAGAGTGAAAATCAACTTAGTACATTTCCACATTTTTTTCATGTGCTATTTACTCCCTTTACTCCCTCGGTGCAGTTATATCAACACCGAGTACTTCTGAAAATCCCTTATTAGTACTAAATCTCTCCTTGGTGCCTTTCCGCACCTGCTTTCATCTGCACTGTGGTCATATCCGCCTGTGTGTTTGCTCTTTCTCCACTTTAGGTGTCATCTCTATATTTAAACCCAGAGCAACACCAGCCAGAGAGCATCCTGATGCAGCCAGGTGTGCTTCACTTATTCAGTTTAAAAATAAAGTCCTGGACTGGACTACAGACGGCAGGGAACATCACCAACTGGAGACTGACAGATGCTTCACTAGAATGACATGCCTTCCGAAGGGATCCGCAGATTAGTTTGAGAACCCCTGTGCTAACTTGAACTTAGTAAAAGACTGTAGTGGCAAATTCAGAGCAATGACATTCTTCCTGCCAGACTTAAAGGAAAAACTGTGAACACTTCCCTCTTGAAAACCTGCAGAGCAGCAAATATTTTCTAATAATAAAATACAGAAAGTACATTAGTGCTAGAAAGTGTGATCCATCTACCCCTCTACTAAAGCAAATGCCATCTGCCACGTGAAGACTACACCTATGCCACGAAGAGAAGTTTCTTACAACATAGTAGGGCTCTGTTAAAAAAAAACACCTACCAAACTCCGCAGCATTTTTGTGCCTCATTTATGGACTGCATAATTGCTGAGACAAAACAAATGTAAATAAATAATTTTATAAAATACATTCTTCATGTGAGGTGAAATTTTAATGTACCATATGGCTCTATTAAAGCATCCTGAATAATTCATTAGCCATAACCTTGCTCAAGATAAATTTGTCACACCTCAGAAAAAAAATAATTAAAGCAAAATGTAAAAGATAACCTGTTTTGCATAATGTATATTTCAGCTGCTGGCTACAGCTATCTAGTAGTAGGTACAGACAGATTGACCTGGTATGTCAGCATGAAATCAAAGAAATCAAAGACTGAAGAGAATTTTGTTTATCTAGTCAGTCCTTGTTGCCCAGACAGATGTAGCAGATACTAAACTGATGAAGACACTGTGATCTCAGCCAAAAGGTAGTGAAGTGGTTAATTACCAGACATGATACATTTAGTGTGTTAAGATTTTGACACATTTATATTTTTGACAGTTGGTGAGTTATTTGAATATTTAGCCACAGACATTAAAATATAAAAACATCTATGCATGTGCCTGCTGATTCTAACAACAGTCATGATATTAGGATGCCCAATGAATACTATATATAAGAATATCCTAAGTCCATGTCGCATGTACTTTATGAACTTACAAATAAATAGATCTACAAAAATCTGGTCCTGTCTCCTCTCTCTCTCGCTCTCTTTTTTTTTTTTTTTTAAAATGCAATATGCAAAAAAGGCTCTTTCTGGTGATGAGAAATTAGGAATTGCACATTTAGTAGGATGAATATATTACTGGTGCAACACCTAAGTCAACCACTAGTCAACAAAAAGACGACATATGAAACAAAATTTGAAATTTTATTTTACATATTTATACATAAAACTTTCAAGGTAACTCTCTGAATCCAACTGAATGTTAATAGCACATCTAAAAATGAATGTCAGGTAGTCAACATTCACAAAATGTTGAAAACTGATTAAAATATACATATTACTGAACGCTACAATTTCACTACAAGGCAGGCATTTTTTTTGTTTTGTTTTTTTCTCACTTGTATAGCACCGTCAATTACAGTTTCTTTGTTTAAAACTACAGTGAAGAATAAAAAGTAGTCAATGGTAAAATACTGTTCAACTTAAAATCTTTAAACAAACAAAAATAAAGGTAAACTACCTTTTCTTCTTATCCATGGTTTGCAATCTTATAAGTACTATACATCTTTGTAATAATATTACTAAAATGTCTGATATTTAGTGGCACAAGTAAAAAATTAAAATAAATTAAGGAGCAGAGGCCAATCACTGGACATAAAGCTTCAGACATAATCAATGACTAACACTCCTTTTCTTGTGCGCCACCTTAAGCATCCGCATTTGTACAACCATAGAAGCAAAATAAATGCTCGCTTATTCCGAAGGCTTCTTGCTTTATTTTGCTGGCATTTTCTCTGCCATGTGCTTCTGCTGACTTTCAGCATGTCTGAGGAGGGGGGAAAAAAAAGCTATGTTACTCACTGCCAAGAAAAATTAAATGGACTATTCAACATCTTAAAACACACTTCCACCTAAATAAGGCTTCCCCAATGAAGAGAATATCAAGCAATCAAATATTACAGTGTTCAGATTAGCTTAGTGTAACATTTCTTTCATGATCTTGGTCTGGTTACCTAGTGTACAATACATGTTGAGAGGAAAGACTAAAGAAAACTCCTGGGATCATATAACCTGCAAACATTTTCCCTGCTCCCACCCAAGGAAAGTAAATTTGTTAGTTTTGGAACAATTGGACAGTGTAACACACTGAGGAATTAGCCAGGAATTAGGGTTGACACTGCATCCCTTGTGCTTAGGTGACATGACTATACAGAGTAATATCACAAAGTGTAACAACGAAATACACTGATCTAGAAGATGTCAAAGACACTTCTAAATATTTAAACAATTTCATTTACTACTGATGCAAAATGCTTTCAGAATGCTGAAATGTTTTTGGAAGCACAGAAAAAGAAATAGAGGGAACATCATGCAAAGACTGCAAGATATACATGACAGTAAGTGGTGCAAATCATTGTGCAAATTCATATTCCCACAGTACCCATCACAACAAAAAGTACATATAACATCCTAAATATTATTTGACAACACAAGCAGCACTCATTACTAGGATCTCTCAGAACTGATTACTGTCCAGCCACCACAACTAGATAATCCACTGCTGCTTGTCCCAAAGTACTGGGTAGTAGAGGCATTAGCTGCTTTATTTCAAGGTGTGGTCAGCCCTGCTCATGTGAGCCTCAAGTGCGACTGTCTCCAGTTGGTAGCACCTAACAAGGGCCCCTGCTCAAGTAATGAGAAAACAACAACAACAACAGGCTGGAGTCGTGGCGGGGCCAGGAGGGCGTGAGCACCCACCAGCACCGGGGAAAGTTGGCGCCTATGGCCATCATAGTACTAGGGTAAAGGATCTCACACTGAGTGAAGGAACTACAGGTTGATCTCATTGCTATCAGTCCCTGGAAAGGTCTGCGCTTGTGTTCTGCTTGGTAGGATACAGCCGCTCCTTAACAGACATCATTGCTGTGGACAATCAGATGTCACTAATGAGTGGTTGACAACAGATGCTGTCCTTACTCCCTGGCTTCTGGCTGAGCTGCACAGAGAATTTAACTCCCGGCTTCATGTCGCGTATATAGACATCAAAGCAGCTTTTGATTCAGCTGACAGATCAGCACTTCGGTTTGCATCAAAAGGTCTTGGCACATCAGATATTCTGCTAAATCTGGTGCACGATCTTCACATCAGTACCAGTGCAAGAGTGTGTGCTGGTCAACTGCTTTCACTGGATGTCTGCATAACCTCAGACGTGCAGCAGGGATGTATTTTCACCCCATTACTATTCTGTTGCACTATCAAATGGATATTAGGACTTGCAACTCCATGTCGGAATCAAGGTTGGTCAAAAAGTGTTCACCGACCAAGACTATGTTGAAGACACTGCCTTGCTTGTGGACAAGCCAGAGACTTTCAGGCCTGCTTTTCAAAGTTTCTAAGATGCCGTCCCCATTATGGGGTTGAACATCTCATGACAGAAGACCAAGGTCCAGAACCTGAGCTGGGTCACCAGAACCCGGATGCAGGTGGGTTGTACAATGCCATCAGCTGTGGTTGCGGTGGCTTGCGTAACGCTTCTCAGAAGACAATGCATGTTTGATGATGATAGGGAGAAATGCCTACAGGCCAACTCCAACCCCTGTTTCCTGTAAGTTCACCCAGGCAGGTGCGCTGCTGCTGACTTGGAGGGGGCCTGGATGAATGCGAGGATGCCCAAATTGTATAGCTCAGAACCTGCTCTGAATGAACTCACTGTGAGACAGCATGCAGGGGCAGACCAAGTATCAATTACTGTGCAAATCCTTCAACCCCAAAAGGTGGGACAGACCAAAGCCAGGCAGAGAATTTTCACTTAAATGGGAGATTCTACGGCACATAACAGTTATTTTGCATAAAGCTATGTTACAATGCACTTGGGATCTCTAATGGATGTTAACTTGTGTGTGCCCAAAAGGAGACTTTATAATTATTCAGCTCCACTCCTAACCCCAAATCCTCCTCAGTTTTACTGTTAATTACCGCATAATGACTGTGCACATGTAAGATTTCTAAATGAGGAGGCTCTCTTTACTTGCGATTGCAACAGAGGTGAGCCAGGACTGCAATATTTAAAAGCACCCATAGGTGGCATGTAAACTATTTTGAATGATGGTATTTGACTTAACTACACTCCAATTACCATATCATTTATGACAAAACTTGTCCCAGGTAGTGGCTAACTGTATTTCAACCAAATCTAATGCAAAAAAAGGGTCTTAAAATAAAAATAAAAACCAAACATTTCACACCATTCCCCCCACTTTTCCATATAATCAAAATGGAGTTCAGAAAATATCATTTTCAATTAGACTTTGTTTAAAAATGTTTATTCAGAAAGATTTTTTAAAACTATTAAAAATGTTTTTGGCGTCCCATACAATTTTACATGGGAAGTTTAATGCTGCAGTGCTGAAAATACTAGCTCTGACCAATATGAACTGGAAATAATCCAATATCTTTTTAATCTTTATTATGCAGAAACCTTTAAAATCTGTTAGATTAACTGTCTTAATATTATACAAGTTAAAAATATTCCTTAAATCATGTCAGAGACAATGGATTAAGTGGACTTGATTCCTGTATTCTGGCATGTTTTCTCTCAATCCACTGCTTAATATTATTGTTATATCTCCTTGCAATCCTTCTGGTTGCAAAGTCTACCTCATCTAGCCTGTACCACACAAATCCTATGGGAATTTTTTTTTTAAAAACCTTTTTTATGTGTTGCGATTCAAACTTTCTGGCAGCACCAAAGCAGATTTGTTCTTAACTAGCTTCTATTCTCTACCTTTCACAAATGACAGTGCCAGACCTTGGTAAAGCAAAACATCAAAATTTCGATCTCTAGGGATATGGAGTTGGACTGCTTGTTCATATTTCTCAATAGGAAGTTGCTGAAAATCTTTAGGATTGCCTGTGGCTGAATTATTTTGCTGTTGCAGAAATGTAACACTGATGGAGACCACTGTGTAGAAAGATATCCAAAGGGTTAAAAGTCATGCCCTGAGGAAATACAGTCCCTGGCTCCAACCTGCTGCTCCTCCCCAAAGTTAACCCAGGTTTCCCATTTCCTAGCGGTAATCGTCTCTGAAGTTCTACTTATTTTACAGTGAGTGCTTTTAGAGAAAATTGTGGCTTAGTTTTAGACATGAATTGGGTCCAAGAATAAGAACCTTCATCTGGTGAATGACAAATCATTAAGTAACAGCAATTACTTAAATATTATTCTGTATCGATTTGTAATTGATTTTTTTTTATTGCTCAAAGCACCCACTTACCATGGCAGTGGGTTCTAATATAGATTTCTAAATAAAACGCACAAAATAATGGTATGAATTGCAATAAAAATTTGTAATGAAGGATCAAAGTGGTAACTTCTTAAGTTTTTAGTGCTTACATTGGTGATCCAATAAGATATTTAGCAGAAGGAAGATTTGTTTATTTCAGCTGCTCTGTGACAGCTTACAGATACAGGGTTTACCCATCACCACCAACTTTTAGGCTGGCATTCTACCTAATATTGCTCCAAAAAAACAAAGTATATTAAACTTGGAATATTCTTAGCAACAGTGTTTAACAGAAGATTTTACTAACCTGGTCAAGTCTTCAATGTCTACCAGCATTGCATCTTGCTCTGTGTGCAATTCATCTCGAATAAGAAGCAGCTGCACCAATTCCTCATTCAAGCCTGGTACCAGAGACAAGGAGTTTATAATTTAATTCAATCATAGATCGAGGGATTAATGATTAGGGAATCTGTTAGCTCCTCTTAAATCATTATGTTGCATATAGTAAACAACTGCTTACATGGAAAGCAGAAAGATTCCCTACGTAAGGTTTTGGTCTCCACAAAAGGAAGCATATTACAAAATGGAATAAAAGTAGTGATTATCTATATTACTAATAGAGCTATAACAAATATGCACTTTTAACTACTATGGGTCTCATGAAATAACTGAATGTAGCATCCTCTCAACTCAAACTTTAGGTTTTAGCTAATCCAGCTACTTAAAGACAGTTGGAAAAGACTTTTGGTCCGAGTAGCCTCTACCCACTAAGAAAAAATAAATCACTCATTAGCAAAAAGTGTGTGAAAAAATAACCTAAAGTAATCCCAAAAGAAAATGTCTCTAGAGCATAACGAGCTTCCTGGAACTCTCCCCTTCTCAATGCTGCCGTAACTGCAAGCCTGACACTGTTCTGTAGCCCAGAAAATCTGCATCCTCATCTGAACACAGACCTTTTCTGTTCAAACAGAAGAATGGAAATGAGATTGCGTGAAGAAAAAGGGCAGAATTTCAAAACAGCTCAGACAGATGAAAGAGCTGTACTTCAGTAAAAGAAATCAGTGGCAGATTTGTGGTCATGCCACTACAACAGCCTTTCTGACCTCTTGCAGCCTATAATAAAAAAACCCCTGTGGTTCATATCTACTTATAGGTTAAGGAATGTAGTGATTCTAAGCAAAAATACAGCCAAAATGTGACGCAAGTGACAGTGAGTAACTGTATAAATGTTGCAGGATGCTTGTTCTGCTCTGTCTGGAATAAAATACATTGCAATTCAGTCTTGCCTGCCGTGCTTGGGGCGGCAAAAAAGCTAAAGCCGCCCCTGATTCTGCCTACTGATGCCTAGAATAGTCAGTGAAATTTTGGAATTGATTGAATGTGGCATTTAAAAATTATCACATTACATACAGACAGCAGTGCCGGTGAGCTGAGTTTAAGGCCAACAGAAGTTCAGCCAAGTATGATTTTTCAAGTTAATACATCAAAATGAACACACAAGGTTTACTTTCTTCCTGTGGTAACATACATGTTGCACTTTCCCGCACACCTAAGTTAATGTACTATAGCCAATTAAAAGGAAAATACCAAAGAATTAAAACAAAAATCACTTACTTTCTATTTGTGAGTGGAGATCATTGACTATCACTTGTAGCTGCCCAATAGTCATATCTCTCAGGTCAGTGGGTTTTAAACTTCTTTTCATCAAGCATTCACTTATATGAGGCATATGTGGCAGCTAAAGATGGATTAAAAGCCTTTTAGGTTATTATTACTTCAAATGATTTATATTTCTAAATAAAAAATAATAAAAAATGTGTTGACATTCCAAGTACTACCCTCCCCTTTCCCCATCCCCTACCATACACATGCTTTCATATAGCCATAGAAAGCCCATTTACTGAGATATTCAAAATGAAAACTTGTGATTAATGTTTAAGTCTACCTTTCAAACGAAAGACCAAGGATGAATAAATCCTTTTATGAGAAGTTGTCACAAAAATAAACATCCTCCCTGTAGTTATAACCTAGCTTCATCACTTCATTTTCCCCACAGATATCACTCCATAAATGACCCAATACTGTGACCCATGTTGCAACTACTGATTGAAATTTCATACCTAAATCTCTTGCCTTATATGCAGTTATACATGGTAACTGCACATCCCTTTGGCATATATGGATATTCCTAACTGAGCCATTTCTAAAACACTAAGAATCAAGCTTAAAACAAAGTGTTTAGCCACTGGACTGTATCTACATCATCACAATATAAACGCTGATGTGGCATTAAACTAGACAAGTGTCAACTTAAATAGAAACATTCTTGAGAAAAGTCATCTAAAAAGACAGCTGTTACCAATTACTGAGAGTTGAGAATTAAGATACCATTTTAATTCTCACTTAGCCTTTATGTTTAACACAGGCAGACAGGATAGATGGATGGTTAGCTTTATTTTTTGCTGCTCTTCAGAGAGTGATACATACCAGTGGTCTACAAAGTGGGGTGCGCACAAGACAATCCATTGGGGGGCACAGCAGGAGCGCCGCCAGAGGGGAGAAAATCGGGGGGGGGGGGGGGCGGCCGGAGGAGGGAGGGAATGAGCGAGCAAAGAAGCTGCCTCCACCCCTCCAGGCAGGGCCACCCGGAACGCAGGGGCTTTAGGGGCTGCAGGGACCTGGGCTAAGGGGGCCCCAGGGCCCTGGCCTGCAGCTCTAAAGCCCCTTTCGAAATGCAGCCCTGAGTCCTCTGGCCCGTGGAGAAGCAGGGGCAGCCGCACAACCAGCAGCTGGAAAGAAGCAGCCACTTTGAAGGTTTCCCCTTCAAAGCTGGCTGGAGAGAAGCAGCCACTTCTCTGGCCACTGGCTGTGCGGCTGCCCCTGCTCCTCCTGAGTCCGCTGGCCCGCGCTCGCAGGACCACATTCCAAAAGGGGCTTTAGAGCTGCAGCCCAGGGCCCTGCAGCCCCTAAAGCCCCTGTGTTCCGGGTGGCCTTGCCCCCGGGGGTGTGTGTGGGGGGGCAGCTCCCAGAATCATGGCCATGGGGGCGGTGCTGTGCTGCGCAGAGCCACCTAACACACCACCTGCACGAAACAGGGGCTGCCGCAGGTAAGTGCTCTGCATCTCCTGCCTGCCCTAGCCCTGAGCCTCCTCTCGCACCCCCATCCTGAGCGCCTTCCCACACCCTAACCCTAATCCAGACCTTCAAATTGCTGTATCACAAAGTGTTAAACCAAGATTTTCAATCACATTGCTCTCACTAAAAAATATTAATATTTTTGAGAGCAAAAAAGTTTTATGTACCGTTAACATAATATATTAGTATAGCAGTACATGTATATAATTTATACATAAATAAACAAACATATATTGGGGGTGAGTGCTCAAAAATTTTTTGCCGATAGGGATGCGTGATCAAAAAGGTTTAGAGACCACTGATTTATACAATATAGAGCAGGAAAGATGCATTTGAAAACATATGGAACCATTTTAAATCTGGGATTATTTTTTTCATATATTACATTACTATATATGTTGGAACAATGACTACAGAGTTAAGGTCTCATCTTTAAAATATATATTCTACTTTCAAGTATTTTATTTTTTTTTGGTTTTCATTTCTGCTTAGATAGAGTTTTGTTTCTGCTGCATTTATTGGTTCTTTAATCGCTAATCTGAACAGATTTGTGAATAGCAGTAGTAATGATTATATATTTATCTCTTAGTTCTCTCTCTATATATACACATTATACATACAATTAAAAAATTAACAAAGGCTTATATAAAAAGTTAGTTCTCATTTACTGATAATGGGTGGATGCAAATTATCTCCTAAAATAACATCTTGAAAGGCTTAAATGTTATTAAAAATTATATGCATTTTATTTTTCAGCATACGCTGAGATATCATTATATGTGAATAAATAGTACTTCACTTGTGGGTAATTCCACTGACTCCAAAAACATCCTTCTGAAGTACACTGTATTGTCATGCTTACTCCATTTCTGAATTTGAATATCTTTATTATTCTGTTAAATCTTCTAAAGCAGTTATTCTCAACCTTTTGGGAATCAGGACCCATTTCTAACTGTTTATGGACTGTGGTAACCCAGTAAATAGTCAGGGATGGAAGCCCTGAGGTGGTTTTGGTCAGGTCCTGCCCGGCACTCACTCCACAGTGGCAGGTCCTGTGCTGAGGGGCTGACTGGGCTTGGCTCTCTGCTCCGGGTGTTGCAACCTCTGAGGTTGCAGAGCCACTCAGGTTTGGCACTGCCCCCCTGGAAAAACTTGTGTGAGTGGACTTGTCACCTGGCTCATGGGGTTGCAGTGCCACTCATTCAAATTTGACCTACCAGGACTCCCATCATCATGAGGGCTGGGCCAAACCTGATTGGCGGTGGTATCCTAGAGGCTGCAATATTTGGAGCAGCGAGGTGAGCCCATCCAGCCCCGTGGGACAGGAGCCACAGGTTGAGAAACTCTGTTCTAAAGTTGATAATTTCCAGCTGAATAATCTCAGATAATTTTGTAACAACTAGGAAAGCATTTCCTAAGAATCTCTCTCGCTCTCTCAAACACACTTATTTATTATTTATAAACAAACAGATACACATATATGAACATTTAACCTCTAACTTGTAAGACACAGTTTGGCTTCATTATTATAAAATATTAAGTATGGATCTGATCCGGCAAATGTTTACTAGCAGGTGTAGTGCTTGATCTAAATAAGACTACATGTGGCAGTAAACTCTGCACCCATAAAATGCATTTAAGATAGCACCTTAAAGCTAGATGATGTTTCATTGTATAGAACTTAATTTTCCCTACTTTCTCAGACCGAAATGAGCACTAAAAATTATTTTAAGTGTATTTTACTCTTTGTAAATAAAAAATCCTTTGTTCATGTAGTTTTGCAGATATTTCGATGCACTAGTACAGAATTTGGATAATTGGAAAGAATTAGTTATTCTCAAGTGGTTAACTATTCCAACAATAAAACAACAAATTATTAACATTTGGTGGTCTTTGAATGCATACTGGCCTTTGGTTTGATACTCACAAGATCAGCTACGGGGGATTTTTTCCTGTTCTGCTTTTCCACCTCCACTTGCATTTTGGCCATTGGTTTTGCCATAGCCAAAGCCATTTTGGCTTCAGCTTGCAGTTTCTTTTGTCTAGTGAGAAAATCCATGTCCTCTAGGGATTCAGATTCTTCTTCAGTAGTGTCTCTATCAGAGTAGGAGGAACTTTGCTTGCTCTAGGAAAGTGCACACACATCAGTTGTAAGTGTATAATAACATTCACACTTTAAGATAGACAATATTGTAAGAAATTTTAGCTTTAAAATTCTCACGTATGCAAATAGTATGATTTCTTCAGGGAAGATGGAGATCATTTAATTGTATTTATTTGCTCAACAAAATAATTTTTAAATATCAAAAACCATTTTTCAAGACAGGAACACTTAAATGCTAATGGTAACCTGAGTTTTAGTTAGGGAGAGAAACCTGATAGATCCGTGAGTGTCTGAAGGCATGCATTGAATCAAACTCTGGGAAATCCCAGGAAGGCCCTTCGGTATTGTTAATATAGGGGGAAAGAAGGAATTGTTGCAGATCTGCTAATTTCCTTGTTACAATATTGTTCAGAAGGAAGGGGTGGTGAGATGCTGATGCTGCTCCATGCCATCCCCCTCCTTACTGCTACCAGACCATAAAAGGAGGGAACTTATTCACATATCTAGCACATCTGAGCTACCTAGGAATATCCAGTTCGTTGTAGCTATGTTGGTCCCAGAATATTAGAGAGATTGTGGGTGAGGTAATGTCTTTTACTGGATCTCTCACCAACAGAAGTTGGTTCAATAAAAGATATTACCTCACCCACCTTGTCTCTCTATCTAGAAATAGTTTGCCAACTGCAGTCAGCAGTCAAAATATTTTTACCGATAATCAAGGGCTGTTCTTAAGATAACTTAACAAGCTCTTTGTCTGCTTATATCACTGCCAGTTTACAATTTTTCCCAATCGTAACTTAATTTATACCTGTCTTAAAAATATTAAGAATGGCACATGCACGTGCTAAAGAATTATTTTAAATGATAGAAGCTCATGTACATACTTGTGCTTTAAAACCTTTTTATTTCTTCACTAAGGCCTTTTGTGAAACTAGTTATCAGACCTACCATTGGAGACAACGGTGTATCCAAGCTTGTTTCAGTCTTGCTGTCATCGGCATCGCTATCCTTGTCACTACCACTGTCATTTACAAAACAAATCTGCAGGTTCATCCCACTTTGTAGCCTGGAGGGGGAGAAAAGGGACAGGTGTTAGCATGCATACTCTCTCTCAACTACAAATCCAAAGTATTGTCATCAGCAATCACTGTTGCTTAACAAGATGTGCTAACATATTAGCAAATATAGGAGCTCTGACCTAAATCAACACTGAAGGTTTAACTGTCTCTATCAACATATCCTTCTGAGAGCCAGACTTATTTTTAGCAGAAAAGAAAACGCTAGAGTGCCTTAAACACAAGTTATTTAACTTTTAAAAAGAATGCCGTCAACTTAATTTTTTTTCAATTTGTATATAAACAAAAAGTGTTTCCAATAGCTTTTTTTTAAAAAAGGGAAGTATTTGTTTTTAGACATAATAAAAATTCCCCATGGTATTATTTAAAACCTAAACATTGCAGCACTAAACTTGAAAGTGAAATTGCCTATAAACAAAAGTATCAGAGGGGTAGCCGTGTTAGTCTGGATCTGTAAAAGCAGCAGAGAATCCTGTGGCACCTTATAGACTAACAGACGTTTTGGAGC
>NC_133776.1:23016822-23031333 GCF_003597395.2 Chelonoidis abingdonii
CTAGAACAGGGCCTCATCCTCCCTGATTGAACTAACCTCGTTATCTCTAGCTTGCTTGCTAGCATATATATACCTGCCCCTGGAAATTTCCACTACATGCATCTGATGAAGTGGGTATTCGCCCAGGAAAGCTCATGCTCCAAAACGTCTGTTAGTCTATAAGGTGCCACAGGATTCTCTGCTGCTTTTATAAACAAAAGTGTAATTGACTTAACTGATTCTCAGTGTTGAAGTGGAGAAAAATATAAAGAGTAAACAAGGAGTACAGTGTGTCAAGTAAAATTCATTCACTTTTAATAAATCTAGGGTGTTCTTAGGAACATAACGAAAGCAATATATTTAACACACAGGGCCAGATCCTCCGGTGTAGCATGGCTGCTTTGCCTTGCAGTGCTCGTGAAACTAATTTATTTATTTGTATTACCAAAGTGCCCAGGAACCCTAGTCATGGACAAGGACTCCATTGTGTAAGACTGGTACAAACACAGAGCAAAAATCAAGCTGAGGAGCTGATGGATCCAACACTGGAAGGAAGACCTCAGTGCAACAGAGATCCTCTGGTGGCTGAGAACCCACACAGAAACTGTTGTGTCACTCCCCATCCCTGCTGCTGGCACAGTTTCTCCATGATGCACTGATCTCCAACAAAGAAGTTAAATTCTCAAATTCAAGAACCAATTCAACAGGAAAGTCAGGAACAGACCATAGCTTTTCTCGCTGAAAGTCTTGCGCTCTACCACCCTACTGAAACACAACCGCTGATTTTAAATCAGAGTTACATTGTTTCAGTTAAAAAGCTGGCCAATTCAGTTACAGTACTATCCTTTTGCTGCCATCTGTTGTTGAATTTTAGTATTTCTAAAAGCTCTACACAGTTTGTCATTATACCCTTCTTGCTAGAAAACATGCAGTTTGTAGTAAAATGCATAACTGCCACAGTGAAATGATATTCATTTAAGGGTTTAATTTACAGTATTCCTATTAACGTCTTTGTATAATCTGCCTGCCTTTCAGACCAGCTCCAACCTAGACATTCCCCTTCACCCCCACTCACTGTTTACTTGTCTATTATGGTAAACTCTTCTGGGGCAGGAACTGTCTCACGTGATGTTTGTGTTCAGTACCAAGGGACTGTATCCCTGATCACAACTGCGGCCACCAGGTTCTACTGGGATACAAAGTAACAGAAGTGCCTTTATTGGCAAAAGACAGCAAGGACCATTGTCAGTCTTTCTAACCTTCTGTGCTGTGAGATTTGCCCTTTCCAAGAACACCTACGCTCATTTGTCAACTGAGTTTTTTCCAACTTGATGACTTAGAACAACTCTGGGCGGTGTGGTTTCAAAATGCAGATAATAAGGCAGATCTCTGGGTTGCTGTTTTTTTTTTTTTTTGGGTAGGGGGCGGATTAACAGTTCTAATGCTGAACTTTGCCCCACTTTTGCTCAGATAATGGTTATCCCTTCGAGTACTAAACGTATCAGGTGGGGAATTTTAGAAGCAGCATATGCCTTAACCTTATGAACCTTTCATTCAAAGGTTCATGGAGTTTAAGGCCAGAAGAGAACATTAGATCATCTAGCCTGACCTGTATAGCATAGACCATGAAATTTCATCCAATTGCCCCTGTACTGTGTTTGAATAAAGCATAACTTGTGCTTGGCTAAAATTTATGTTCCAGAAAGGCTTCTGGTTTTGATTTGAAGACATCAAGAGATGGATAATCCAGAACCTACTGGGGGAGTTTATTCCAGTGGTTAATCCCCTTTACTGTTAAAAATGTATGCCTCTTTTCTAATTTGAATGTGTCTGGCTTCAACATATAGCCACTGGTTCTTGTTATGTCTTTCTCTGCTAGTGTAAAAAGACCTTTAGTAAATTATCTCCTCCTCCTCCCCCCCCCTGCCCAAAAAGATATTTTATACAGTATAGTCAACTAATCTCTCAGTCTTCTTTTTGATAAATTAACCAAATTGGGATCTTTAAGTCTCTCATTGTGAGGCATCTTCTCCATTTATGCGGCTCTTTCCTTCACCGTGTCAACATCCTTTTTAAAATGCTGACACCAAAACTGGACACAGTAATTTCAGAATCTGTCTCCCCAATGCCATATGCAGAGGTAAAATCATTTTCAGCTGTTTATCCACTATGACCCCTAAATCCTTTTTGGAGATACTGTTTTCCAGGACACAATCCTCCATTCTGTAGGTATAGCCTGCATTCTTTGTTCCTATATATCTAACCTGACTGTACTAAAATACATTTTGTGTGGCTTGCTTACCAAGCAATCCATCTCTCTCTGTATGACTGCCTTACCACTCTGCCAATCTTTCTATCATCTGCAAATAAAGCAGTGACTTTATATTAATTTCCAGATCACTGATGAAAATATTCGTTAGCGTTAGGTTTTGTACTGATCCCTGTGGAACCCCCTAGACACACCCTCTTTCAATGAAAATTCCCCATCGACAAACTCCTCTTTAAAAATGTGTCAGTTAGCCAGTTCTTAATCCATTTAATGTGTACTTTATTGATATCGCATAATATTTTTTATGAGAATGTCAGCTGTACTGAGTCAAATACCTTTCAAAAGTTTACATATATCACATCTGCAGTTATTTTTATCAATCAAATTTGTAATCTCAACAAAGAATAATAGCTGTATTTTCCATAAAGCCACATTGACTGGCCTTAATTATATTACTATCCTTTACTTCTTTACTGGTTGAATGCTGTATCAGCTTTTCCATTATTTTGCCTGGGACTGATCTCAGGTGAACCTGCCTATAGTTACCTGGATCATCCCACTTGCCCTATTTGCATATTGGCATGAAAAACTCTTCCTGTCTTTTGGAAATTCCCTGGTATTCCAAGATTTATTAAAAATTAACATGAGGGGGCCAGAGATCACCTCAGCCAATTCTTTTAGGATTGTTAGGTGCAAGCTAATTTAAGATGGAAGTTTATATATAAAATAACATCTGCCTACCCCCCCGCCCAGCTCCCAATAGAACTTCCTAATCAGAACCAAGATACACAGGAAAACTAAAAAGCGTGTGTGTGTGTGGGGGGGGGTTCTCTTTTTTAAATACAGGGAATTATGTTCATAAATTCCCATGTCCCAAAATGAGAATGAATCCTCTAGCTGGGGCCATTAGGATATAAGATCTCTTGTAGGATCAAAAATATCCAGAGGACTTTTCAGAAAGTGTCAAAAAGAAAACAGAATTGCCTGGACAGAGTGAAATGAGAAGGCATTTAAAACCACAGGAAATCACCTTAGCACCACTTCGTCTCTGTGGGAATGCAGATACACCTTCTCTTAGGTTAAAGCCTATAATTCCTTTACATTCCTGGTAAAGGTAGTAATCAGGAATGCTACCCAGGAAAAATTATGAGGCTACAGTTAATGGTTTAAGAGTGCGCTTTGAAAAGCATTTAAAAATAGGTTGAAGTTTCCAGGTAGATCTGATTGCCTTGTAGCTTGACTGCTGCTGTGCCAATGGTCTCTGCATATTTCACTAACTTTAGTTTCACTTTGAACTTTTATGATATTACAAACAAGACTTATAAAATTCTCAGTGGTCTATCATGTGAACACTATCTTTCAGAGAGGCAAGGAGCACTGTCAGTCATTCCACTTGCAATATCCCACACAAGGGCAGATACCGTTGCAATCCCTACATGCAAAGGGCTTATGACTGCTCTGTCATTGCACCCTCAGAGGTGCAAATCATTACAAAAGGAGGTGGGGGAAGAAACAGAGAGTGACTCCTAAGCTATAAATACTTCCTTAATCTTTTGAGCTCCCTCATGGAGGATGAAAGTTTTTGGTAGTTATCTCAGTCATAGGTGCATACTGGGGAGGTAAAGAATTATGCAGGTTTTCCCCCCACCCCCAATATTTTCCTATCCTACTCTTAAATTAAGGACTGCTGTACTCTGAAAGTGTTGAACTTGATTTATAGACAGTGGGGTGTCTGCAGACGAACGAGTCAGATTTAAAGAAAGCTAGTTTCTATGCCCAAACTTTAAACATGCTTTCTGTTCTTCCCAGACATGTGTAGCTGCTGGTTTGCTCAACTCAGACCCCTTTCAAAGGCACAGTCTGAGCACCTCAGAAACACAAACAATAATGGAAAAGGCAAACAGTTCAGGTTAGAGAGTAAAGAGCTCACATGGGAGATAATTGTTAAAACTAGATTCTATTGATTGTGATATATTAAGAACAGCTGTATTATTCAGGTCAGATTAAAGTGCTACACAGATTTAAAGAAGGGACTGACTGTTAGGTTTAGCAAGTGATTACACTGAGGCCTGGTACACACTACGCTGTTAAATCGATTTTAACAGCGTTAAATCAATTTAAAGCTGTACCCGTCCACACTACAGTGCTCTTTAAATTGATTTAAAGGGCTCTTTAAATCGATTTCTGTACTCCTCCCCAACGAGAGGAGTAACGCTAAAATCGATATTATATCGGAATAGTGTTAGTGTGGACGGAAATCGACATTATTGGCCTCCGGGAAGATCCACGTGCCCACGACGTTATTGGACCAGCATCAGACTTCAGGCCTGGCCCACGTACAGGAAAAGCCCGCGAACTTTGAATTCATTTCCTGCTTTGGCCAGCGTTGGAGCTGCTGATCAGCAACAGGACAACCGAGCTCAATCAGCAAGGTAACAATGTCACAGTCTCCTGAGAATCGAAAAAAGAGTCCAGCCATGACAGCGAGAAGATATGGATCTGATCGGCTATATAGGCGAGAGGATTCAGTGCTAACAAATCCGTTCTAAAGAAATGAATGAAAAATATTGAAAAATTCAAAGGCCTTATGGTCTCGCGGAAAAGGGCCACAGGCAGGGACAGTCAGTGCAGTGCAGAGTGAAAGTTAAGGAGCTCTAGACAGCTACCAGAAAACCAAAGCAGCAGAACGGAAGATCAGGGTCAGGTCCAAAACTGCCGCTTTTTACGCTGGTGCATGAATTTAGGGCGCTATGCGCACCACTACCCCGCCTTGTCCAGTGGATTCCGAGATGGCGGGTCATATCCTAACCATGGCGGAGGATTCACAGAGGGGGAAGATGAGGAGGAGGAAGGAGGAAGAGGAACGACTTGCAGCGAGAGCACAGCACTACCATTGTCAAACAGGCCAGGAGCTTTTGTGACAACAGACGGAATTTACTCCCCCAGGGGGCCCCCTTCCCCAAAGCCACGTAGCCACAAACCGTGAGCCATGAAGCGACCTCCTGGTGATGGTTTTGTAAATATCCAACATGGTTAAAGCAAGCCGTTTTTTATGATGAGCTCAGGGCTAGGACATATGCAGAAGTATGACACAGGAATCGTTCTGGATGCTGGGTGGCGAAAGCCATCAATGAATCTCCATGAATCGCTCCTGGAGGTATGCTAAAGCCTTCTGCAGGAAGTTTCTGGCAGATGTGGAGCTTATGTAACTCCCAGATGGACACTCTGCCGCGCCTGCAGTAGCAAGTAATGGGTACACTGTAATGACAAGGACAGCTGCTCGTATGGATCCTGGTGATTGCTGGCAATTCCAGAAACTTTCGTTTTTCATCTCGTGCTGTGATCTTAGGAGAGGTATAGTCATTCATTGTGACTGGTTGAATTAGGAATTTAATTAGAGGACAGAGGATGGCTATTTTCCTATTGGGCTGTTGCTGTAATCAATCCTCTTGCAGTGTAGCAAAGCTGGGGAGGGGGGAAACGATACGCTGCTGAAGCGCTTGGCGAGCAGGAATCTTCCCAGCTACCAGCCAACGGGGGGGGGAAGCGTGGGGAGGAAAGGAGGGTGGTGTTTAGCACGATCAGCATCAGTGGGGAGGAAATACGAAAACCTACAATAGGAAAGCGGAGGGTTAGTGTGCTGCTCGCTCTGTATAGGAAAAAGGCCTCATCAGGGCAACTGTGTATAGAAGGTGGAGAAGTCAAAATAAAGTCTTACCATGGCCGCATGAAAAGCTGACGTAGATGCCCCGGAACCTGCATCTGTGAGTCTGCACACCTAAGCAGCCACAGGCACTCAATATTGACAAGCAAAATGGACCTTGTAGTGAATCACATTTTGTGCTATGTAAGTGAATAGTGTTTGCACTGTGAAAGAGTATAACATTGTCTGTGTAAATGATCTTTTTACATACTTCTCTCCTGTTCCCTCCCCATGCAGCTGCAACAGTTTTCCAGCCTCCCTTACTCCATCCCGAAGGCTAGCTCAGATAAGGCGAGGAAGAGAGGACTGAGATGAAATGTTCTCCTGAAATCATGGAAAGCTTAAACGCCGCATGAAAGAACATCAGAATGAGTGGAAGGACCATGCTAGCAAAGTACAGGAAAGATGCCTAGGGAACGGAGACAGGTAGGAAAGTTAGAGATTGAAAGTGGCGAGATGCCAGAAGGTGTAGGCAGGAGACAGGCTAGGTTGGGCGATCAACGCTTGGAGCTGCTGGTGATCAAACTTGAATACTCCG
This sequence comes from Chelonoidis abingdonii, assembly GCF_003597395.2. Classification (NCBI taxonomy): domain Eukaryota; kingdom Metazoa; phylum Chordata; order Testudines; family Testudinidae; genus Chelonoidis; species Chelonoidis abingdonii. The sequence continues at coordinate 23,023,312 of NC_133776.1, forward strand.
ATGCGTTTCTGATTGGTCTTCGAGAGCGCTAGCGGTTACAGAGTGCTCCCGCAGCCCATGATATTTAACACCCTCGAGTACTCACATAGTTCCAAGTCCTCAACCCGAGACGTGTTAGAACGCGTGGGGGATCAGGACGTTTGCAACCGCCTCTCCACCGGTGACAGTCAAACCAGAAAGCTGTCCTATACATATGGATAATGGCTTAATAGCCTTATTTCTCCTCCTTTAAATACTTTCCTTCCTCCATGTAGACTAGGACCTCGCGGAGGACGTTTACCTCTCTTTTGATATTTCTCTGCCTTATATGTCTGTTCTCTCACTTGTTGTTTAACAAGTACACATGCAAGGGGGGGGTTGGTGCTTGCACATTTAGGGGATGTGATAGGGTGACAATGAGTAGTAGTGGGTGTTAAAGGAGGTCTCTGAGGGAATAGCGCAAACACTCAAGCAGTTTAGTGCTCTACGTACCCTTGATTGTGGCCGTGAATGAGACTTCGTTATATTCGTAGATGGTTCTCTTATTCGATGCATCGTGTCCACCCTTGTTTGTCGTGCTGCTTCTTTACTCCTTTCTCCTGGTGTCTTAGGGTTTGGGAAGGAGAGGATTGCGATTGCTCTCTCTGTCGTTCTGTTGTGGCGGTGCCTCTCATCACATTGATCGATCGTTTGCTCAGCACTCCCTCGCCGATAGTGTCTGATTGGTTGCTCCCTCTCTCTCCTACACAGATTGTAGGGAGACACACAGTACTAGCTAGAGCACTTCAGATCAGTTAGAGGCTAGGGTGCATAGTTGTTTGGCTTGATGTCCCCACGTGAGCGGGCCCGATCACAGCGTATATATTAGTGCTCTTGTCTGTTCATTTTCAGTTCGCGCACTTTATATATAACCCGGCCTATCATTCCTGCCGTGCTAATTGCTACCGTCCAGTAGCTGCTTCGACAGCCTGGTAGAGTAATTTGATTCAGGTGTCCTGAAGCCTTCCATGTACTGTTGGTTGATACTTGTTTGGTATTGTGTCTTTCTCAATGTAATCCATGGGGCTTACGGGAATAGGTGAGGTCCACCTCGCTGTAGTTAATTCATGGCATAGCACGAGTGGCCATGGGGACAATTCGATCTATACGGCTGTTTATGGTTTCGTTGGGCTTCTCTAACGTTGGTGCACTGGAGATAATATGTGGCCCCCGATCTGTGCGCTCGCAGTATTATATCCCGGATGAGGGTGTATGTATAGAACCTCCTCAACGGCTAGGCGTTGCACATGCACCCTCTCTCTCAGGGTAATTGGGGCACCTTCCTGCAGGTGTAGCTTGGTGTTTCTGCGCTCGAATCTCGCGAGCGGCGCTTTGTGCTCGTATTTCCTACCACGCTCGCATCTGCTTGCTTTCTGGGAGCCAGCTGACTACTTAGGGCTACCTTTGCGGACTACGTACACGCTATGTGAGGGTGTCGTCCACTGTGGTGTGCTTCATAGGGGCAGAGCCCGATAGGGATAGTGATTGAGGTGTCTCTAGTCCGCCCTTCTATCGCGGACTCTCCCCCCTGCACGCAATACTCGCTCATGAGCGGGATTCTCCATTGCGTCGCGCAAAGCTATCCTCCCCGTAATGTGCGCTCCTGCTAGTCGTTTGCTCGGAGTCACAGAATCCCTTCCTGAACCTCAATTTTGTAGCGATAAGCTGCACTGCGCTTAATGATGCTTTGGCTACTTGACATCACAGCAGCCCCACAGTAAGATTTTTCCCACTCCAAATTGATTCTGATGACGGGTAGCTGTCTTGGCTAGTTGCAAGTTTCCAGAGGGTAACTGCCACTCGCTTACTCCACTGTTAGAGGGCTGCTCTCATCCTTGGTTATGGCATTTCAGAGCAGGGGAAAGCAAGTCCCAAAGTTCAAAGAAATTCTCTTAGCATGCAAAAGTTTTGCAGCCACTTGCGGATCTTCCGCCACTGCCAAAATATGTGGTCCACCAGTCTTGTGCTTTGTTGCCCACACGCCAAAATCGGCGTTCAAGTGGTAGAAGGCTGCCCCATTACCAGCAGTAGCTCCAAACCGAGGGCACGCGGTTAGGGAGGAATTCAGTGTCCACGTCCTCATCGCTCTCGTCGCCGCGCTGCGTAGCTGCCTCCTCCTCGCTTGCCTTTGCCGGTTTCATGGTTTCACCATCGACAGCACGGAGAATGCACGAGGCTTTTTACACGTTCACGATTGGTTATGATCTCCGCAGGGTCCTGCTTTGCAGTTATTCTATGGCATTTGCTCAGTTTACCCAGGGAAAAGGCGCAATGGTTGTCTTGCTCTTTCACAAAGGAGGGGTTGAGGCTGTACCAGAACCACCCAGGCGACAATATTTTTGCACATCCAGGCACTGGGGCTCTCACCCGAATTCCAATGGGCGGGGAAGACTGAGGGAACTATGGGATAGCTACGGAATAGCTACCCACAGTGCACCGCTCCAGAAATCGACACTAGCCTTGGACCATGGACGCACACCGTCGAATTAATGTGCCTAGTGTGGACGCGCACAATCGACGTTATAATACCTGTTTAATAAAACCGGTTTTAGCTAATTCGAAATTATGCCGCAGTGTGGACGTAGCCTGAAAGGGCAATTTGCAAAATCGAGACATTGAGCTAGATTCTCTCTCTCTCTCTCTCTCTCTCAAAAAAAGCCTCCTGGTAGGATACATGGCTGGAAAACAAGAAGCTTTTTCAGATGATGGCTTTTCAGATGTGTGTATTGTCACGTCTCCTGTGGGCTGTTGCAACTCAGTTTGCATGGAGAGCTGTTTAGGGTTTTTATTTTTATGCCTGCACGCATTTCCACCAGCAATGCCCATTCATATCTTATTCATAACACCTAAATAAAATTCTACAGTAATAAAATGTTAACATGGATAAATGCCTTGACTGCCATAATTTGCTCTCACAATGAACATACTTCAGAACTCTAAAACAATACGAGACAAGAGATTTCTTGTTACATTAGAGCAGCACTGGCCTAGCTGTTCATATGAATTCCCTACACTGCACATGTACAACTACAATCTATTTTTAAATTCAATTTAACAAAGAAACAGTAAATGTATCAAATAAAAATTACACTGAATGCACATTCATGTTATGACAATAGCTATCAAAAACAAAAAAATCAGTAATGAAATGCACCTCATTGCACTCCATGATGGGAGTTCAGCCTTCAACAGCAATACTGTCATTTTCTTTATTTTCTGCCACAACCGTAAAATTCTTGAAATATATTTCATAGTGAACTGTAATATGTCCACCACACTATTATTATGCATTATTTGTACTACAGTAGTGCCTAGAGGCCCCAGCCAGACTAGAGTCCCAGTGATCTAGGCGCTATAGAGATAGAGAGAGAAAGAGAAGACAGTCCCTGCCCCAAGAGCTTGCAGTCTTAGACCCTAATCCTGCAAACATCTACACATGCATGTAGCTTTACTACCATGACAGACAGCAATGTTAATACTTACAATCATAAAGTTAATCATGCATGTAAGTGTTTGTAGGACCATGGCCTTAGCTTAAGACACTGTAGCAAGTGAGTGAAACAACAGCAGAGTGTAACACGAGCATGTGCAGAATTTCTAGGCACAGGAAGGCTTTTTGGTTGTTTGCTGCTAACAGACAACTTTCATCATCTGCATTTTTTGTTCTGAAGTTTTGTTTGAGAATATTATACTCTTGAAAGATGCCAGATTAATAGCCCAGGCAATTCACTCCTGTATTCATTCTTAGAACAGGTACAGTGTGAGCAGCAGTGGTACAAACTTCCCTGTATGACTCTGTAAATATGTCTAAATCCTGATGTGGAGGGACAATCTCAAGAGGTAAAAGTCAGTCTCCATATTCATTCAATATTTGGTCTGTCTACTGAGACTGCAAGGAAGACTGCCAGTTGGTGCTAATTATAAGCGGTAGTTTTTGCCACATGGACAGCTGTTCAATAGGAATTAACTCATTTGACAAAGGCCATCAAAAAGAAATAAAATTATCTTGTGGTCACTAACAACCTTAGCTGGATTCAAACTAGTAACCTAAGGAGGAAAGAATATGTATTCCATGTTGCCAGCCTGGAATATGTTTTGGAGGAATTCATAACTTCTGTAAAAACATTCTGAAACTACAGAGTTTGAGATACACGAATCACAAAAAGAATGGTGGGAGTCTTATTATATAACTGCTCACTGGAAAAACCTATTTCACTTTCCAAATCAGTTTTCCATATATGCAAACAATGCACCTTGCACACAAATGTTGATTGAATAAAGGGTGGGGGGGGAGCGGGGGAATACAAGAGCTGGACACGTTGTGCTATATTCATTATACATTTAGTAAAGTGCTTTTATTATGTTTTATTATGTTTTCTACAGAACAGATCTTTTTTCAATATGAAAGCACTCTTATGAAGATTCCTCTACCCCCTGTAACAACAACCAATGTGTTTTAAAGTTCTTACTGGTGTAAAAATATTAACAAAATTCAAAAACATTTAGTACATTTGGCAATTTCACTTGGTACATCTGTCGAATTCTGCTTGCACACTGTTAATTAGACCCGATGTATAATTACAAGATAGGGTTTACTGGCTTTGCTTTAAAGGAAAGTAGTTACTAAACAAAGTCAAATTGTTTTGCTTTTCAATTTATTTGAAGTTAAGCTTGATTTTATAATTGTAGCCTCTCTCAAATAATGGTTAATTCTCTCCTGCTTTTGTGCATCTCTAAGATTTTGTCTCTTGCCATACCCTGGAAACATGTACACCTCTACACTTAACATGAGTGTCCATTCAGAAACTTCCCAAACAAGGTTAGCTATTATGGGGAGAACAACTAGTTCACCACTGTCTGGGTAAACACACATCTCTGGACTATTTTGAAACCTATTGTAGTTGTGCAATAGGACTGTCATAGAGTTGGAAGGAACCTTAGGAGGTCATCTAGCCCAAGCCCCTGCTCAAAGCAGGACCAATCCCCAGACAGAATTTTACTCCAGTTCCCTAAATCGCCTCCTCAAGGATTGAACTCACAACGCTGGGTTTAGCAGGCCAATGCTCAAACCACTGAGTTATCCCTCAGCGTGGTATAAACATCAAACAACATGATAGTGAAGTATGAGAACAGATAGAGCCAGCTCCACAAATATGGTAGATGTCCACACATAATGCAAGCCAAAGGTGGCTTAAAGCTTATCTTTCCACTCTATACATCTTTTCAGGGATGATTTCCCTTAACTAAGGCAGGACTGATAGATGGCTGCTCTAACTTATGACAGCTGTAAACACATCTAGGATGCCAAAACAATGCAGAGATATATTTGCTTCTCTCTCTCTGCTCTGCCCATGCCCTCTTCCCCCTGATGTGTGCGTAACTGGGGGAGCGTGAAATGAGAATGACACATGAGCTCCTATATTGGCTCTGCACTGCTGGGTAAATACTATTACATTGCAGATATCCCTCCAGGGCCAATTATACTAGCACTGGAGCTAGTTTACACTGGTGGCATGGTGAAATCAGCTGCATTTCTCTGGAGAATTTGGCCCATGGGGTTCTCTCTCTGTTCTCTTTGGCTTGAAAAGTATTTTAAAAAAATTACAGGTGCCTTGTGAAGAAAGGCTTTCTTTAAAAGATCCTTTTATACTTCCAGTTAATATATATATATTTACATTGGTGGGTCTTTAGGAGCAGTTTGATGAAACCTGGGTGCACCCTGGGGTAAACAGCAGGCTGTTCCATGCACATGGAAGGCTGCATCAAGCCATACACTGGAGAAGATGAAAGGGGCATCACTGGATGATCAAAAAGCGGTCATCTGAGCTCCTCTATCATGGACGGTCATAGTGAAAACACACTGCCCTGAAAACACACGGCTGAAATTTAAAACCTGGGTCTTTCCAACTGTACGGCTCTGTGAAATATCATTGTTTTGGAGGGTAAAGTAAACTCTGTAGCAGCCAGATTGCAGTTCATTAAGGACTCTGTATATTAGGAACAGGACTTTGAATACGTAGGAGAAAGGGGAGCCAGTAGTATATGGAACATTTGCTATGCATCTGTTGCTTGCATGTCATGTGTCCACATCATCTTCTGTTGCTCATGAAGTGCACTGCTGAGAGTTGCACAGGCTTAAGCCTTCTGGTGGTGGCTATGTTTAGTTCCGGGTTGAATGAGCTGGATAAATCTAACCTAAAGGAGATGAAAGCATGTATCACCATGGCTTGATTCTGGCCAGAAAGGAAAGAGGATACAGTGTCCTGGCTAACAGAAGATGCTACCATCGTCTTCAGGAGTCGTGACTTCAGCATGATTTCAAGGCTGCACATCAAATTGATGACACCCTGGACAGCTGTTGAGATTATCATATTGGCAATTTACTGGAAGTATTTCCCTTTCCTACTATCACAACGCTCTTTCTTAGACTGACCACCAAATCTGGTCATTTTATCCAGGCATTGGACATCTTGATAACAGAAAAAGCCCACTAGTTAAGTCGGCAGAACAAGAGCTCATTTTCATCCACATATGGGTGGCACATGAGTATGTGACATTCCATGATCTCTGAGTAACCTTATAAGATGTTCAAAGGAGAGAGAATAATGAGCCTTCTGGAACTTTCGTGGTTGGGGCACAGATGATGAGAAACAAAAAATGCATCTTATTAACTTTAGGACAGAGTTTTACAACAGAGAAGACAAGGGAAGGTTCATATTGTTGCTTTCTTTAAAACATTAGAAAAATCAGAAAATATAACTGAGAAGATTTCTTATTTTCTGCTGAAAATGTTCCTAAATGTATGCTTTCTGATTTGAAACAAATACTGTATAAACATATTATACTATATTCTTCATGGGTGTTTTGAACAATTTACTTAAAAAACCCAGAAAACTAAATTGTTCCCAAGGTAGTATGGATGTATCATTATTTTACATACTGGAAGGATGTATATGGCCAAAAATACTTTTATGTGGGAGTAATTTGTAACTAAGCTCTTATGCATCAAATGCATAGTTTAGTTAAAAAAAAAAAAAAAAAAAAAAGGAACAGGACTGCTAATTTCTACAACCGTATCATTTTGCAAGTCCCGACCAAATTCTCTGGTTTCCTTTATTGGATCATGCCTACTTCAATCCCAGATCTGGAAGCATTCATAGGTTTTCCTTACATTTAATTCTCACATACAAAATATCGACTATAGAACAGTAAATCCAAACAGATTAACCAATGCAATGTATTTCTTTCCCTCTCCAGTTTTCTAATGACATGCACAAACCAAGACACATCAGGTACTGTTTTTCAGAACACACACACCTAGATGGATCTATGCTGTAATAATACTATCTCTATTGCCAACTTCTTACACACCTGAGATAATGTTATTCACTTTTAGCTGGAGGAGAATGGTGGAGAAGAGGGAAGAGCTGCAACATTCCCATTGTCCAGAGCCATGCTATTAATCGGGCTAATTGCGACATTTGTTTGTGGTGTTAATTTTATTTTGGGTATGTTCAGTAACAGCAGCAGCAGCAACAAGAACAACAAAAGGATAGGTCAGCTTTTGAGTTAAAACCAGAATATTGTGCGCCTGCATGACAAACGACAGGTCATTCTACCTCTATTCTGCATGTTTTCATAGCTAATCAGCAACTTGATCCTGCAAGGTGCTGAGTGTACTCAGTCCCACTGGAGTCAGAGAGATCTGAAGGTGTTCAGGGATCTTGCAGGAATGAGTTGCAAGTTCTCTTCCCTGTTGCCATACAGCTGAACACTTTATGGTGGAAGAATTCAGGTCTGTGTAAAGCCCTTTGCAACTGTAATATCTCTCTCAGTACAACAGACAAGAGAGAGGTATTTGTTATAGAATTCTAGAAATTAAAGGTGGTAAATTATGGGATAGGTCACCTACTCCATCTCCAGCCAATGTTCTCTAACCTCATCCCAAGACTGAGTTTTTTTTGTTTTTTGTCTGTTTGTGTGGTTTTTTTTTTGGGGGGGGGG
>NC_133776.1:23032595-23082157 GCF_003597395.2 Chelonoidis abingdonii
ATATATATAGTGGTTGTGCCGAAAATACAGGCAGTATGAAAAGACACCTTTTTTCTGTCTGAGAGCGCTTACATTCTTACCTTTTTATATATGAACTGACACAAAATAATTGCTGAAGCAGAGCAGAACAAACATCTGGAAAGTAACCAGTCTGATCTGAACTGAATTACCACAATCAAATTTATGTTACTTTTTCTATATATATTTTCTTATGTGATTGTTTCTTCTCTAAACAATTTATTCAAAATATATTTATAATGACTACCACTGAATTACTCTTTATGGTTTTCTTTATATTTTACATTTAAAAAAATTTAAGCTACAAAGTGCTTTAAAAATCACCAGTCAATGGCTGTAGATTTGGTTTTATATGTGGACTGAATCGATCAATATGCAGTAAATGAAAACTTTATTTATGTTTAGTATTAATATAATACTGTACCAGAGAACCATAAATAATTGTGTGTCAACATTGGCAGCAAAAACATGTAGGACGGCAAAGGACTAACGGAAAGAACATGTTCAGCCTATCAACTGCTCTAAGACAATGTACAGTACATGCCGTAAAATCTGTAATAGACAAAGCAAAAGTATACTGTGCAAGTCTGGGTTTACTTCTGATGTCTTCATATAAATGCACTTGAATTGTTTTACTTGTTTAATGTAATTAAAGATAAAGTACCTTTCTGATTCTACGTGGTAATATAAAATTACATGCCTTTTTTTTTAAGCCCAAAAGAATCAGATCATCATGATTTAGTTACAACCTCAATCCTGGATACCAATTTTACACTATTATATCATCCATTCTATCGTCAGACTCTTAGTAGAATTTGGTCTTCATCTGAAACCTGAACTCTCTTCTCTTATCACAATCTGACAAGGATGGCCAACTTTCTACTGTGTGAAAACCGGACAATGAGCGCTTGGAACCTCTCCCGCCTCTTGCTCCACCTCTTTCCATCGAGGCTTTGCCCCCTGCTCCTCCTCTGCAACCATCGCTCACTGCTCTCTCCACCTCCCTCCACCTGCCAGCTTATCAGGGCTGTAGGGGTGGGGGGGTAATTGGGGCAAGACAGGAGAGGGGGAGCTGCAGTCTGGGGTGGGGGGTGAGTGAGGCGAAGTGGGGAGTGGGAGCCGCACTAGGGGTAGGGGTGGGGAGCCACCAGTTCCTGTCTCCACTGGAACCATTCCTGAGTGCTCCTCCAGACTCCAGCAGCAGCTGCTGTTCTTCCCACCCACCACTCACTGTGGCAGAGGCCAGTTACTGCAAGTAACAAGACTGTTAGTGCTAACCGGACTCTGCCACGTTCCCTTTTTAACTTGACTTTCTAATCGAAAACTGGACACTTGGAAACCCTAAATCTCACCCCCCAAAATTATAGGCAGGCCTGGTAGAAAACCTATAATTAAAGTTGTCCAGCATTTTCAGTTGTAAGCCCCAATTTTCAGATGTTTATAACTTAGCCAGACTAACTGTTATAGCTAAAATTTTCCATGTTTGCCTCCTTCCTCAGACTGATCTTAATATGTTTGTTTATTTTAGTTTCAGCAAAAAATGGTTTAGTCATTTCAAAGAATAAGTTTAGTCAAAAACAGGTAGTTTTGCCAATACTATCTTTTCTTCCCAACCGTTTCCTATTTGTTATTTTATTACCTCTCCCTGGAAACATCTGAAAACCAAAATACTTTTGATAGCTATCGATGCATGGGCAACTTCACACACAACTCTTCCCTCATTATGATACAAATATACGCCCTAGGACTATATCCTTTTACAGCCTCCGGCAATTACTAGTAGGCCATATCCTGCCATTGATTTTTATGCCAAACCTTCATGGACTTCAGAGACAGTCATGTGATAAAGAAAGGCTCAATATAGCCTATGGCACTTTTTCCAACATAAAACTCTGCACTGGGTTTCTAATTGTAGCAGCATACTGCCACTGCCAACATTGGAGAACAGCACTGGGGAAGAAAATGAGAGGAAAGACTTGAAGATGGCTATCCAAAGTAACTTCAACAAGTGAATAAAATATATATTTTGGCGGACAAGGAATGTATTTTTAAATCTCAATATTATTTTATTATATTTTACTTCATGCAATGAAATGCTATGCTAGACTGTGCAAATACTACCAGTTAACTGCCTCTCTAGTGATCAATTCATAATACATTTTGTTACAGCAGCTAAAAAGGTAGAAAAGAAAGTCTGCTTCACACAGCGCAGGCCAGATAAAGCAAAGGGGTTCTTTAGATTCTAATTCCTTGATTGTTTGTCTTACCGTTTGTAGCTGACGCCACATTGTCTGTTTTGAAGCAATTACATTAATCCCTCAGCTTCAGTGAAACCTTCTGTCTAGTGAATTCTGATAGCATCATCATTAGTAGCCCTCATTAATGAATAAATCTAGATTTTGATGGTCACTGTGTACTATTCTCTAAAATTTACTGTAATGTATAGTCTTTCATTCATCCAGTATATAGCTTTTCTACCCAAACATTATGAAGTAACATAGTGCAGCACAAAACAAAAATCAATAGCTTTAAAAGCACATTTACTGAACCTAATAAGATGGAATATTAGTTTTCAGTACACTGAAAGTGCTGATACCATAAAGTAAGCCCCCATCAAACGATTCCTTGATTAGATTTTTCATGCAATCTAATACATGCTGAAGATGCTTGCACTCTTAATCTCTCTCAGCATTTTTTAAACTAGAAAAATGTCAGTTTGATGAGCAAATCAAGATGTGAAGGCGGCACTCACTAAAGAAACAAAGTACTATATCCTATGGTACTAAAAAATCTAAATACAAAGTTAGAACAAATACAGGCCAATCCCTGCCACTTCTAGTTCTCTTATCCAATTCATTTTTAAGATGAATCACTATTTTTAACTCTCCACAGAATGTTCTAATAGGATCTTTAGACCCCAGGCCATGCCTCAGTACTAGAAGTTAGGAACTCCTGAATTCTAGTGAATATGTTTTTACCTCTCTACCTACTTATCTCTCTCTCACAAGGTTGCTCTGAAGATTAATTAAGATCTTTGAATATAAAAAGTATAGATAAGTGTTAGTTGAAAGATACTTTGAAATTTGAAAGAAAAAATGAAGTAAACCATGCCATACCATATTATGACAACGTTTTGCCCCTTCAATCTCACTAACCTGAACACACAGAAAGACAGAAAAGATGTGAGGGAGGTGATATAATTCTGTTGCAGCTTTAGTAACTTTAACTCATTTGGGAACTATCTGGGTAGTAATTTCTACAGTGCAGGTCAGGATTCCTTTATTAATCATTTCCACAAGCTGGAGGGCTGCCATCAGTCCCGCACCACCACCACCCCCCTCACCCAGCCCCCTGCCCATTGCTGGGACTCCCAGCCTTCCCCTCATATGAGAGTTAAGGGACTTCTCTCTTCACTGTACCAGTCATTAGGAACTCCAGCACCATTCTCCAGCTTCTTTCGGGGATATCTTCCACTAACTCCACTTTCAATTCTGGAGTATCAGGGAACCCAGACGTCCTCAGGAATGAGTACCTGCACTGGACATCTTTTGCTTCTGTAGTCTGATATAAATGATCAGCCCAGTGTTTTTAGTATATCATGGGCATACACAAACAGCATTAGTCAGCAATTAATCATCTTTTAACTGGCACTCTTTGCAAACAACACATTATATCCTAATTAGTCTAAATCTACACAAACTTATATTTTGATTTTGTATTCAGACGTATTATGATACTTAGTGACAGTATTATGTCCTATAGATGCGTAAGGATTTCAGGGTCAATGCAGATGAAAACAAAAATATATTAGTATCTAACGTTTTAATATCAAATTTGCATTGTTTGCAGTAACTTATTTTAAAGCTGTAGAGTCACCACAAACTTTTTCTAAATGTATAGAGTGCTCATTTAAACTATATACACACATTCAAAGAACTCTATAATCTAAACATTAATAGAGAAATCCACTGAAGAGACTGATACACTCTGGGCAAGGCTAGCCACAAAACCAAACTCAAGCCCTTAAGTCTGTTCAGTCCCTCTGGGGCACCTGGCATTGGTCACTGTCGGAAGACAGGATACTGGGCTAGATGGATCTTTGGTCTAACCCAGTATGGCTGTTCTTATGTTACTAGTATGGGGAATGACAGAGGTCCTCAAAACTTAGATCGCTTGTGATTCTTTAGTCATTTGGCTAGGATGCCTTATCTTCAAAAAGGCTAGTGATCAGAGCTATAGATAAAATTTACTCAACATCTTTCAAACAACAAAGCATAAAACTGTTACAATGTTTGGTAGCTTTAATGTAATCTTCAAATGTTACTTATGACATCTTAGATGTCATGGCTGGATGTAGTAAATACCTATTTCTGTATCTTCTTTCAGAGTTTTTATCCTATGAGAATTTATTTTTACACTTTCATATATGTTTTTCTACAAAACCTTTTGCACTCTAACAGCACTACTGTTTGTAGTGCTTATTAGCATGAGTAAATCCACTAAAATCAAAAGAAACTGTTCATGGTAGTAGTAAGCACCATGCTCAGTAAGGTTTCGCAGGATCAGAGCCTTAGTGAGGGGGAAATCAGACATCTATAAAATGCCTAATCGATCCTATGTACTTTCATATATCTGGCAGCTTTTATGTAGAATTGTCATTAATGCTTTCCAAGAATTGGTGAGATTCTCATATGAAAAATAGAATGTAAAAGTGCAATGTTTTATTAAATATTATACTTAAATTCTGTGCCATCTAGTTCAGTGGTTTTCACCCTTTTTTCACCAGGGACCTATGTATTCTATCTTGGCAGGGATGAAAATAAGGAGCAATGGAGAAGGAGTGCAAGCTGCTGCTTCTCTGTCCTAAGTTTGCTCCCACTGGGTCCTAGTGACAGTAGTATTCCTTTACTCCCTTAATATGCACCTGAGGGTCATGCCCCACCAGTTGAAAAACATTTATCTACTCCAGTGCTTGCAAAGAACAACATTTTCTTCCATTTAATCTACTCTTAAGCACCTCTGCTGGAAGAAGCAGTGGCCAGGGCTGCCCAGAGGCACAATTTGCCCCAGACCCTGCAGGGGCCCCCACGAGAATATAGTATTCAATAATATTGCAACTTTTTTTTAATGGAAGGGTCCCCCGAAATTGCTTTGCCCCAGGCCTCCTGAATCCTCTGGCCAGCCCTGGCAGTGGCCTTGTTATTAAGGAACTGTCTTGGGAAGGTCACAAGATGTCTGCAAATTGAACATTATGATGATTAAATATTTACATTAGAGTACTGCCTAAATACCGCAAACAAGGACGAGAACCTCATTATGTCGGGTGCTGTATAAATGGAGAAGAGAGAGAATCCATGATTTGACTGGGTTGCATGTTGACTATGGCTTTCTAGCATTTCAAGTTTTTCTTTACCTCAAATCTATGGCTTATTATTAATCTCATTACTGTAAATATTTTTTTCAAATTGTACTAATAGACTACCCTCAAATATCCCTTTCCTCTAAGTCACACAATTAATTTCGTTATCTTCTAACTTATTTATCACTTTTGTGGCCCTTCATTGGATTCTGATGTATCTATGTTCTTTTAGAAATAAGATGCCAAAAATATAGGACTCCCTCCAAGCTGGCATAAAGTATTTTTAACATTTCCCATGTTCTACCAGTGCTAACCCTACATTCAGACCAGAATGTCATTTGCCTTTTTTGCAGCTTCACTTCATTTTCAGTTCACGTCCCATCTTTCTCTCTCTCTCTCTCATCGCCACAGATTTTTCTGCATTACTGCTCTTTAAGTAGTAACCTCATCTTTTATGCTTGTGCTGGGAGTTACTCTTCCCTGCTTTTTTAATTTTGCCCCATTTAGATCTAAAACTTTCAGATCATTCTATAATTTTGATCCATCCCCTGCTATGATTGCAATTCTTCCCACTTTGATATCTGTACATTTGATCAATGTTCAATTTATTTTACCCACTAAGTAATTACTGAAATATTAAATAATACAATTCCCAATACTGAGCCCACATTCTCCCATTTTATAAGTCACCCTCTACATAATGACCATAAAGGAATCAATTGTGCCATGAAGTTGTTATAAAACAAGGAACAGTTCCTAAAAAGCCTAATATACTTGAAAGCAGGATTTCATGCTAAAGATGGATCACTGTACCAGGTCCACTGACTAGTCTAAGAGAGATATTAGAGAAACTTGGTTTCAGACAAGAACCAAATCAATAATCTCATTCCTCAGCTACCTAGAATTTTTAAATTATCTTCTACATAAGAAAATCACAATGAAACACTTGGAATATAAAAACATTAACATAGATAATACTGCATTACCTATGGTCAAAGATAGGTCTTTCTGTTAAATCTATAGTGAGATACACAGATTTTCACCATAGCACACGGTCTAAAAGGACAGCCAAACTTTTGTAAATGCATTTTAACAAAAAGTTTTACTTGTAGCTGTTATCTAGGAGAACACAAATCAGACATTTCACTGATCTCATGAGTTGTTTTGCCTTCTATCCCTTCACCTAGACTTTCACTAAGCAAAACAGGTTTGAATGATTAATTCTCAAATTATAAGTGCTATAAATAAATAGTGTTATAATTCTGAACACTACGTCCTGCCCCTAGACCACCTCCTGAAGGAAAAGGAAAAGTTGCATAATCTCTTCCTTCCATATCCATTGTAGGATCTAATTTTAACCACATGAATAGAACTGTTTGATTTTTATTTTTTCTTTTAAACAACAAAACCAAAAATATTTACAAGAACATAAAAAAAAAGATGTGGTATTCATCAGTATATAACAAGGTCTAGCACAGAACTCATGCATGGATCAATTCCCCAACCACTAATTATGTGTGACTAAGTTCCTAAAAACCTTACGGCAAGTTAAGTTTCAAGGCCAGTTTGGCTAAACCAGTTAGATATTTGTGGTTTAGTCAAGGGAAGGAAAATGAGAATCTCTACATCTAAAAAACACTAATTTCAACTAAGTTTACATTAGGAGAGGTGCCAAACTTTCCTCAGTAAATTAACAACAAAAATGCCATGGTGAGGCCATTGTTATGACCCTCTGTGATCATGGTCTACCATGCCACTTCTATATAATTACTGCTTTTTAATATATCATATATATATATATATATATATATTGGGAAGACCAACATAGTTCACCATCTGTCTGGGTAACACACATCTCTGGACTATTTTGAAACCTATTGTAGTTGTGCAATAGGAACTATCATAGGTTGGAAGGACCTTGGAGGTCATCTAGCCCAAGCCCCTGCTCAAAGCAGGACCAATCCCCAGACAGAATTTTACCGACAGTTCCCTAAATCGCCTCCTCAAGGATTGAACTCAACAACGCTGCGGTTAGCAGGCCAATGCTCAAACCACTGAGCTATCCCTCAGCGTGCGTAGGCGACTGGATAGTGTAGTGGAAGAGCGCCCCCTTTGATATGGGAGACTGCCCTTTGATACGAGAGACCGGGTTCAAATCCGGTTGATACCCAACTTTCCAGTAGGGTCCCTTGGAGCAAAAAGACCCTAACGCTTCACTGCCTAGCCACAGCCAAATAGAGAGCTGACACAAACAGGAAGAGTTCATGCTGGCTCGGGACGTCGCCCGGTATTAACAAGGTCACGCCAGATGTTGAGGAACCAGGCACACTGACGTAAGTGGGCTACTGGAAAAACCATCATGGACGAGACAAAAGAACCTGGAATTGATGGAATGCTACTACAAAACAGTAGGACCTTATGAGAGGGGATATATGAACACATTGAGGGGACTGTGGAGGACAAAGACTAACATCCACACACTGAGAAACAGCTGTTACCCAACGCTTCAACATAGAAAGAGGAGCTCTCTCACAGGCTTGAGATAGACCAACTCCACATTACATTCCAGCTCAAGAAGACCTGGAAGAACAGTGGGATGTGCAGCCACAACCTGAATGAACTCATGCCACCCCCTCCAATTGCAGAGTCACAGCAGCTGATATAGGCTAAGATCTGGAGAAAATAGCTACGGTCAATCCTCGGAGACCGATTAACCAAGCTCAGTGGAAGACAGTACCATCTGATAGTATGTTAGAAGATGCCAATAGAGTCCTCATGACAATCCCTACTACCACCATTAACTCAACAATGAACTGGTATCGCTACATCTGCTCTGTAATCCTGAAGATGCTTGGCTACATGATCAAGAAGACAACAGTAATGTACCCACCTGGAAAATGAGGTATGGTAGGATAAGATCACGGCAACTCGGAGAGGAAGTTAGTCAGCTTGGTGGAACTACAGAAAGGTGTAGAGATTAAGGATAAGACTCGGCTATCTGAAAAAACAAAAGGACTTGACTCCATCTGAAGCCCTATAAGACTGCTAAACAAAGGCTGCCACAGCACTAGCTACCAGGCCTAAGGAGAATTACACTGAGAAGCAGAGGCCAAAAAGTAGAATGCCTCGTTCCAAAGAACCATCCATAGGTGTACTTCCACTGCCAGTGCAACAACAACAACAGCAGAGCCATCAGCAGCAGAAACTGAACAGTACTGGAAGAACATGATAGGAAAGAAAGAAAGACTCATAACCACAGTGCAAAGTGGCTGCAGGACCTAAAGAACAGAGCCACAGCAAATCTCCCAAACAAAACCAGTCACCATCACAGTGAAGACATCCAGCAGCGGGTCAAGAACATGAAGAGCTGGACAGCACCTGGACCAACATTGATCCAACCTTACTGGCGAAAGAAACTAACGCAGTGCATGAACGCCTAGGCAGCACAGATGAACCAGCTGCTAGCAGCAGGCTCCACCCCAAACTGGCTAACCAAGGAAGGACAGTGCTGATCATGAAAGACCCCTGCAGGGACAGACGTCCCAACTACCGGGCCAATAACCTGCCTCCCCACAACATGGAAAGTCCTATCAGGCATCATAGCCGCCAAGCTACCAGAACCACACTCACGGGCGCAGTACATGAGCACAGCTCAGAAGGGCATTGGGACACAACACAGAGGCTCAACAACACCAAGTTGCTCATAGATAGAGCAGGCCCAAGACTCAAGGTCTAGACAGACCAATCTGAGCATAGCCTGGATTGACTACAGGAAGCCTCGACTCAATGCCGCACACGTGGATCTGTGAATGTCTGGCACTATACAAAGTCAACAGGACCTAAGGACCCTTCCTCAAGAAATAGGGACTATGGAGACAACACTAGAAGTCAACTCAAGGCAGCTTGCACAAGTGGCCATCAAATGTGGCATATACCAAGGTGATGCACTGTCCCCGCTGCTGTTCTGCATAGGCTTAAACCTCCTCAGCCAATAATCACAAGGCACTGGATACAGGTACAGGTTCAGGAGTGGAACTACCATCAGCCACCTCCTCTACATGGATGACATCAAGCATGTATGCTAAGAATGAACAAGACATCGATTCGCTAATCCACCTGACGCAATCTACAGTGAGGATATCGGGATGTCATTCGGACTGGGAAGTGTGGCGGATGGTAGTGAAGAGAGGAAGGTAGTCAAGACTGATGGGGTGGAACTACCAGCGGCCACAAGCAGACATACAGACCAGCTACAAGTACTTTGGCGTCCCACAGTCACACGGAAACCATGATGAGGAGCGAAGGAAGACAGCAACATCCAAGTACACCAAGGATAAAGACAGAGTCCTGAAGAGCCAGCTCAGTGGGAAGAACAAGATCCACGCCATCAACGGATATGCCCTGCCAGTCATCAGATACCCTGCCGTATAGTGAGCTGGCCAAAGGAGACATGGAGGCTGCCGATGTGAAACCCGAAGCTCCTCACAATGCACGGAGTTTCCACCCAAGTCCAACACCCAGAGACTGTATACCAGCCGGAAAGAAGCGGGCGGGGCTTGGTGAGCGTCAAGCCACTGTCCTGGATGAAACCCGGAACATCCAAGAGTACATCAGTAAGATGCGCCCCCAAAGATGAGCTGCTGAGAGAATGCCTGAGGCAGCAGCAAGACATGGAGAAAGACAAGCAGAAGAAGTGCCATGCAAGACAAGACCCTTCATGGGACTGTTACCATCGACAGATAGCTGAGGTTGCTGACATTGGGAAATCCTACCAGTGGCTGGAAAGGGCTGGACTAAAAGACAGCACTGAGGCACTGATATAGCAGCACGGAACAGGCACTGAGCACCAGATCCATTGAAGCAGGGGTCTACCACACTAGAGAGGACCCAAGGTGCAGACTGTGCAGAGAGGCCTCAGAGACAGTCCAACACATAGTGGCAGGCGTAAGATGGGCAGGCAGGAACAGCATACACTGAACGGCACAACCAAGTGGCCTGGCATTGTGTACAGGAACATCTGCACAGCGTATGGGCTAGACCCTCCCAAGACCAGATGGGAGATCCACAGACGGTTGCAGAGAATAGCAGGGCTAAGATTCTGTGGGAACTTCCAGATCCCAGACGACAGGCAGGTACTGGCCAATCAACCAGACATCGTGGTAATAGACAAGGACAGAGACAGCGGTGGTGATAGATATTAGCATGCAAGTGACAGCAACATCAGGAAGAAGGAATATGAGAAGCTGGAGAAGTACCAGGGCCTGAAGAGGAAACTAGAGAGGATGTGGAAAGTGAAGGCCAAAGTGCGTGCCAGTGGTGGTAGGAGCACTCGGGGCTGTGACTCCTAAGCTGGGTGAGTGGCTCCAAAGATCCCAGGAACAACATCAGAGCTCTCTGTCCAGAAGAGTGCAGTGCTAGGAACAGCTAAGATACTGCGCAGAACCCTCAAACTCCCAGGCCTCTGGTAGAGGACCCGAGGTTGAGGAAGACACATACCACCCATAGGGGTGAGAGGGGAATTTTTTTATATTATATATATATATATATATTAATTACAGTTTTGTTGTTTACTGACCCATACATTTACCATTTGTTTTCTTAATGGTCCCTATCTTTCCCACAAGAAAAAATAAAAATAAAAAAACTTCTCACCCCTCTTTCAACCCCACAGCAATAACTACCATTTACCACATTTGTCCCACCCATTTACCATCTGTTCTTCTTGCCAAATATTAGAACAGAGAAACATCCCTAGAGCTGTGCTGGTGATAACAGCACAAACAAGACGATTATAAAAGTTTTATGTATTATACACATAAAAATAAAAGCACACGCCCCTCTGCAGACTTATGGTACTATATAATGCTTGCATCTGTGATTTTTCATTGTGTAGTTATGGATGCCACATTTTCTTTCCAACGCATTAAAAGGGCAAATGTTACACACTTCACTTGGAAGTTGGAGTGTTGAGAGTTATGCTATTAACTCTGGGGCACTTGCCCTGGAAAACAAGTTACAGAAGTTAGTCAATCTGTCCAAAAATATTTTAGTGCTGGCTAAATATTCCTATATGACAATATAAAGTTGATTCCATTGGTCATGCATTCATCATGCCTGAACATCTGAACTGGCTTGAATGTTTTGAGAGGATACAACTTCCTCATTCATTAGTAGTAGTTTTATGGCACTGATCTACAGTCCTGTCAACCTCCCTACTGCAATGACCTACACTCTGTTGAAGGGTGACATGCTATTTTCTGTTAGTTTGTAGATTCATGAGCCTGACAAGACCAATGTGGATAGGAATTATGGAAGTTTCTTGAAAGGTATTATTTATCACATCCAGTGGAAGTGTAGAATTTAATGCTGACTGGACATATTGAGAGAGTACTATTTAGTATCTAGGAAGACTAGCCCTGTGAGGCAGTCTTTTTCCAGCAGAGTTTGTACATAGACTCAATACAAAGAGGGGGTTTTGTCATGTACGGACAGGGGGTTAACAGATAAGCTTTTACAGTTTTTCATCTTTTTTCACAATATACCGGATATTTGAAATATTATTACATTTGTTGATTCAACACAAACGTGGCAAGACTGTATCAGTTACACATGGACCAAGAGAAACTCCAGTGAGTCACTTGGGTTTACATGAGTGTAACTGAAAGCAGAATTTGATCCACTGAATCTGCATTCAAGGACTAAATAAGGTGAACAATATAAATGCTGTCATACCTCTGGCAATGTACAGGATTAAGACAGTTGTGTACACGTTACCAACAGTTTACTACTTCTCATTTGCTTTAGCTACACCTGCTTTCTGTTCCTGCATTAACTCCACATATTCTTTCTTTGCTTTAGTTTGCTTGTAACAGGTGTGGGATTAACAAGAAAAGACAAGACTTAAAAATCTTCCCTGTACAAGAACTTTACTGCAGGGGGTGTTAACATGTCATTAATGTGAATACTTATCACCTCCGACTTTTTCCCTTTTTGGCAATTATACAACATTGAAAACACAAGCCATGGCAGGCCAATAAACAGCAGTACACGAGTCAGCTTTTGGGATTTACTTACCGTATTTCCAAAGAAGTGAACAAAGTTCATACTTTAATACTTACATAACCTGAGAAGTGATTATTACAATGCAGCCCATTGTTTTAATATATTTTACACACTAAGATTTCATCTGAAATAGTCAGTAAAAGTATATACAAAACTTATTCAAATGTATATTTAGAATTAATATGTAGCAGTAATTATACAACTCTGCAAATACTACTGCACTTAGGTGAATCTTTATTCAAGGACACTGCCAACCTACAGAAGTGTTTAAGGTAAAAATATTTTATTCTATTAACATTTAATTGGATTAAAAACCCAGCAGGGTTATGGCAATTTTTTATTTAATATTCGAAGCAACTGGCTAAACTTTGGAAGGTGCTGAGGTTAGATACAATGGGCTGGACGCTGTCAGGTGCTGTAGTTAGTGAGAGTTGAGGATGGTGGGTCTGTTATGACATGATACTTCTACATACTGTGAAACAGTTTAGAACAGCATTCGCGTTTCCGTGGGAGGCATAAGCGTTTGGGGGGTTGGGGGGGGGGGACTAGGGGGGAAGAGAAGTTGCATAATATCCTGGCTCTGTAGGGAGAAACATATACTTGAAGTTAATGTCAAGACTTCAACCATGCAACTGAAGCTATTTTTGCCTTAGGTCTGTCATTACCAGATGTAGACAATTACTATATTTAAAGTTCCAAATCTGTACATGACATACTTTATTTTTAAAGGGACAAAGGCTGTTATAATATTTATGAAAATCCTGTACCCATAGAATACTTGTTTTTGTATCTTTCACTTCAAGATGTATTTACGGTGAAGTACAAATAAAATGAAAATTTAGAGTCAAAATTTTTCATTTCTTAAGCTGCACTGTAATTTGTATTAAAAACTAGAAGGTCACAATATTTAAATTACAGTTTTCACAACTAAATGTAGAGTGTAAGAAGTTTTACAGAACATTGTAACAACCACATTTTAATGAAAATTACTTGTGTGTTGAATACAACATTTCACTATTTAAGCAAATAAAGATAGAAATAATCATGAAAAAACATTTATATATCTGGATGAACTGTAGCATAGGGTGCTGTGAATGGTACTGGCAACTTTTCAGATTTGAACTGTTTCTCTTTTGCAAAAACAGAGCAACTGTTAGAAGACAAGCGTCCTTTTTGTCTCTTACCTTTTTATAATTCCCCTCCATCTCCAACGTGGATATTTTACTGATGATGTCATCCATTCCATCACTGTCCAAATTCATTCTTTAACTCTCAAACCCCCTCACTGCAGATTAAATACTCCTTGCTATTATCACTATTCATTGTATCCATAATTTATTAGTCCATACTCCAAGATCTGTTTGGATTTCTCATTTTTAAACTGAAATATCAGATAACTGAAATTCTGTCAGTGTCCTTGCCCTTTTTCATTCAGAGAGACTGTCTGGTACTTATACCTTTGTCTCATTCACTCTAGTGTGAGGACAGCTGCCATTCCGTGCAGTTAAAATGTGACTTCTTGCTGATACTTCAGCCTGTCAAGGGTATGGTCTTCTCACAATCTGCTATCACCTTCCTCTGAATAATTCTGCTAGAATCCTCTTCAAAGTGTGTTTCCTTTCCCTAATAAAGTAAAAGGCTGTCTTTGAGCCTTAGCCAGCTGATTACACTGAGTTCACTGCTTAGCAGTGTGTGTTGTAGCTACAAGAGGAAAGCAGCAGTCTTCATCCAGCCACTGGTAGTGCAGGATAAAAATAGATGGAAACTTGCCTAGCAGACTACACCAGGGCAGAGAAAACCTGGTATCTTATGACAAAATTAAAACAGTGTGGTTCAAAGTCAAGGCTACAGGAGGCAAAACTGGACTCACTTCTGGAACTTTCACGTACAACTTCCCTGTACAATACATAATACTTTCTGCAGAGATTGGTTGTTCTGTTTCAATATCCACAACTTTAGTCTATTAGGGGAAGCAAAAAAAGAACTCCATAATTTGTTTGGAAATTCACCCAGTGCCTTTCCAATTTCGGGAGCTCGTCATTCTCTTTATTGCCTTTCTTTCCTCCAATCATTGCATGGTTTGCTTACTTGCTTAAGAGACAGGAGTAGCAAAATCTACAACTGGAGGATTTTTTTTCCCTATCCATTTCTTTCACAAAGTACATAACTAGGAATTTTCTATTTTAAGGTGATTCCTTGGCTGGAATATTTTTTTCAGACATAATAAAGCTTTTAGGAGAAAAACCATAAATCCTAACCCAGTGAAGAAAAAGGAAGCATTCAGATATAAAGATTTCACTTGTCACGAGCTTCTAATATTTCCAGAGTCAGATTAAACCTCACTGGCATAGGCAGATACAAATACTAGGAACACTGTGGAACCTTCCTCCCCAGCCAACCACCACAAGTTCCTTACTGATCCTCACTCTCCATATCAGGATTCCTTTTGGATTTCATAGAGCCTTCTACTCACTCCAGACTTGTGGGCATAGTAATTAGTTTGGTAACGGTATTTAAGAAGTCATGGATTCCATGATTCTCCATCTTCTTCCAAAGCCCAGTGTCTTTCCCTTTTTAATCCTTGCTCAGATTGAATGTGTTATTTCTATGGAGGAAGACACTGTTGTAAGTCATTCAGGAGTATTAATTCTGCTGCATGTCAATTGTAAATGGAGGAAGGGAGAAGGAAAGGGGGAATGAGTGAATGTAGGAAGATCCTCCCATTGCATGGGGGATTTAAAGATCCTGTTGAACATGCGACACTGGTGGCCAGTGCTTGTGGTGCTCTCTCCCCCCGCTTTACAGGGAGCCTGGATATTATAGCACCACATCCACCTTGCAAGGGAAGGGTTACATTTTCCATACTGCATAGTTACAGAAACATTCACACTCTGCTCCCTCCAAAGGAATCCCTTTGAGAAGAGGTTGGAGCTTGGTCTCTCTGATTCAGGAACAATGAGATCGTGGAGGGAGGGAGGGAGATAGAGAGAGCAAATTCCTCTCCTTCCCTCCTAAGAGCATAAGAATGGCCAATGGTCCATCTAGCCCAATATTTCCCCAAATACTGCATAGGTAGTTGATGAAGGAGCCTCTTTCCTGGGTTCTTCTCAGCACCCATGGATGGCTTCAAGATACATCAACCCTCAGTCTTCATTTTCTCAGAGAGAGGTGAAGGGTTATTGACAGTTTCTGCTGTAGGAACAGCCAACCCAGACAAGAATGGTAGAAACACACCAGGAATAAAGATTTCACTTGTGCCTATCCTGTTTGTGGGACACAAAAGAACATGCCAGAAACAGGTAACTGAGTTAGGCACTCTGGCTGTGGCTGATGGGAGACAGGCTGTGATTACGTCCTGTTTGTTTACACTTCAAAGGCAATGCTCCCAAGGAAAGGGGCTAGAAAAAAATTGTGTTTTTTTAAAAATGGAAGTGTAGATCTCCACCAGTCATTTGGTGCTCTTTTACAGCCTGCCAAAGCCCAATGGTTGATGATGACATTCTTAATTTGCCAGTAGATTCTTAATATGCCTTTCCCCCAAGGGAAAAAAACCAGAAGTCTTGCACATTAGTGCTGAGATTTTCAAAGGGAGTTTGCCACCCATTGATCTGCAATACCTTTGAAAATCCCAGACTAAATTTTACCAAAATCTTTCAAATAAAACGTATCTGAGGTTTTTAAAAGTTTTTTTTCGGCTATGAGAAAAAAAAACAAACACATAAAACTACACTAAGCAACCTCCCCAGTACACATACACTAGAACAGTGGTTTTCAAACTTTGTTCTGGTGACCCAGCTGAAGAAAATTGTAGATGCCCGTGACCCAACAGAGCTGGGGCTGGGGTACAGGGGCGAGGGCTGCAGGGTGGGGCTGAAAATGAGGGAATCAGGATGTGGGAGTGGGCTCTGGGCTGAGGTAGGGGATTGAGGTGCGAGAGGGGATCAGGGCTCTGGGCTGGGGGTGCAGGCTCTAGGGTGGGGCAGGGGATTGGGGAACAGGCTTACCTTCGGCAGCTCCTGATCAGTGGCGCAGCAGGCATGCTAAGGCAGGCTTTCTGGCACCACGGACTGCGCTGTGCCCGGAAGCGGCCAGCAGCAGGTCCAGCTCCTGGGTAGAGACGGACAAATGGCTCTCGCCCGCAGGCACCCCTTTCCCCAGGTCCAATTGGCCCACTGTTGGCCAATGGGAGT
This sequence comes from Chelonoidis abingdonii, assembly GCF_003597395.2. Classification (NCBI taxonomy): domain Eukaryota; kingdom Metazoa; phylum Chordata; order Testudines; family Testudinidae; genus Chelonoidis; species Chelonoidis abingdonii. Next base: position 23,049,225 of record NC_133776.1, read on the forward strand.
GCGGAGCCGGTGCTCGGGCAGCGCGCAGAGCCCTGTGGCCTCCCCCATTACCCCTCCCCCCTTGCCTAGGAGCTGGACCTGCTGTTGGCCACTTCTGGGGTGCAGCACAGTGTCAGAACAGGTAGGGACTAGCCCGCTTTAGCTGGGCTGCACCGACGACAGGACTTTTAATGGCCCGGTTGGCGGTGCTGACCAGAGCCGCCACGACCCAGTGCCTTACATTCCACGACCCAGTACTGGGTTGCGACCTGCAGTTTGAAAACCACTGCACTAGAAGAATTTTCAGAACATCTCTCCCTGCCCCCAACAAATCTCATAAATTGCTGATTACGATCAATTTTGGACAAAAATTGTCTTCTGGCCACAGAGCAGTTATGCAAAAGTTGAAGTGGGAATGAGTTTAAGGTGGTGTATTTTAGAGTTTGGAATTTAGAGGGGAGGCAAGTTTGGTAGAAAGCAAACTTCAGCCCCTATTATGCAAAGGCTTACGTTTCTTTATAATGTAAGAAACTGGGTTTGTTTTAATTACAGCAGCAAATTTTAAGATCAGAAAAAGAAATAATTTGCCTTGTTGCTTCCCTCCTACGTGGCAGGGACAAGCCTTTTATAGCTAGAAATCTGTGTTCAAATTCTGGATCGTTTCACAAGTGAAAGTTAGTATGGTAGTTCCTTAACTAGATCCTGGTAGAAATATTTAGACTGCAGAAACCCACTATGCACACTAGTAAGTCTTTCCAACTTGTTTTAGTCAGAGCTTTGCAGGTCACGAGGGAGATGAAGCACCTGAATCCAATGCTTGTATAGCACTGTCACTTTGTTTAATGCTATTAGTCCAGAGCTTTAGTTTAATGCTATTAGTCCATTGCTTTCATGGCTGTCACTAAATTTCACCTACTAAGATTCCGCTCCAGGAAAGCACATGAGTCAATGTGACTCTTCATGCACTAAAAGTTAAGCATGTGTTTAAGTGCTTCACTGGATCAGGACCTAGATTTCTAAAGGATAAACACAGGTAGGATGGGATTTGTGTTGCCAGGCTACAATTTTCACATCTGTGCAGCAACAGTGATCTTCAAAGGATATCACATATGTGGTAAAAGGGCTGGTATCTAGTACAATACGACTAAACTCTATATCAGATTATTTGTTTTACAGTCCTAAATTGCTTTTTAAGTTTCTCATGAAATACCCACATTATACTGACATGTTCACTCAAAATGCATTTTGCCAGTTAGCTTACTAGTTTTAATGATGTACAAATGATGCATAGTAATATTCTAAAACATTCTACTCAGAAGTTTAAAGAAAAAAGCATTAATAAATAGGGCTGGCTAAAATCAATTATTTTTCTAGTTGGCTGCTTTGTAATTACTATACTTTTTCTGCACAAGGGAATTTGACTTATGAGCTTGTTTTTATTATTTTTGATTCCTAGCCACAGCTGACTCAATGTGTCATTTTCCAGTGTTACTAAAATTAACTTCCCTTTTCCTGCAGTAGGGCTCCTGATTTTTATTTCCGATAACATCATTTGATTTCTCAATGTCTCCTTTCAAAATACATTTAGAGACAGTTAAGTTATTGGCTAAAGGGAAGAAAAGTCCTTCCCTGTACTGCTGCTTAGCTTTAATAAGCAGTTTTTCAAAAAAGTACAACTTCCCTGGGTAAATCCTATGAACTCTCCTTCAAAATTACTACAAAACATATTCATACTATGTAATTCACTTATTCTTACAATGTTCAAAAAATGTATTTATTGTATATACCAAATGGGACCTGTGTGGGGTTTGGGCAGGAAAGTGGGGGATAAGGTTTGGTCAGCAGGTACACACAGCTTTTTATTTTACCCATGGGCATGAAAATTAAACTACACCAAGTAAGCCTGACTTCACTGAAGGTAAAGATCACATTTTACTCCTTTTTAGTGTACATAAAGTTTGCAGCTGACCTAGTAAGGATATGAAATGCTGTCAAACACACATCCAGAATCTTTTTTGGGTATGGAACACATGGATTAGAATCATTGCACTATATTTTCAGAATACTCAATTTATATTAAGTAGTTATGCATTCTGGGATTTAAATTTTGTACACTATATGGCAAATTCATTTTTAGAAATAAAGCATGGAATGCTTTAAAGAGATTTATTTTTATGCAAGACATGTTCTAGGTTAACTTGCCTGAACAATATATGATCATTATTAGACAGCATAAGGATTCTTGACATTATACTTTTTTAATTTATGGAGCAAATAATTGTATTTTTCAATTAAAAACATCCTAATCGAAGAAACAAGGCAACTTTTCTCATAAACCTTCACTGTTCTTGTATACAGTAAATACTGTGTTTATACTCAGCTATAGAGTAAATGATGATTATATCAAATAGTGTTTCTCCTCTATAATTTCAATATAAATTAATCAACAACATGAAGAGCTGGCATTTATTCCGTTGTTTTACACTTGCTTCTCCCTTAAATTATTTGAAACAGCCCACTGTTAATCCAGTGATAAAATACTGCGTCTGCCTATTAACACTGATATTTAGAAATGCCGTCAAAGTATTTCCTCATGGGATTAATACATTTCATGCAAAGGAGAAAGTTCTGTTGAAGCAGTTAATCACTATGGATTGATCATTTGTCCCTGGATAAAGAGCATATTCTTTTTACTCTTCCTGTCAGAGCAACACTGTAATAAATCAGAATGAATAAGTAAAAAAATAAAAAAACCAACCCCCCCAAAAAACTGAACACAAAGACACACACGCACCCACTTCAGAGTATGAAAAACACATCTAAACTGTTAAAATTAAACAAACTCCACGAAGAGTTTATGGATCATTTTAATTTAATCCAAGAGAAAGGATAGTTTTGTAGTTAAAGCCCTGGACTAGAACTTTGGAGATCTGGGTTCAGTTCCCCACATCTGTCCTTGGACAGTCACTGACTCTCTGCCCTCATTTCCCCACCTGTACAATGGGAATAAAATGTTCTGTTTTATCTACTTAGATTATAAGATGTTTAGGGCAGGGGCTCTCTCTTATTATATGTATGTACGGTGTCTAGTACATGGGGCCATGCGCCTGATGGGGACCTCTATGTACTATCACTGTATAAATAATATATGCAATTAATGTTTGTGATGATATTTTACTTCAACACCACTAAAGTAAGAGTCAAGCTTTTGGGCTTCGTAATTATGTTTAGGAAAAAATGAAATGAAATCACACACCCCACTGCAGTATCCAACTCAGAATAGTTTGCTTCTTTCATTAGACCAGGGGTCCCCAATGTGGTGCCCGCGGGTCCCATGGCGCCCGCCGGGGTGTCTAAAGTGTGCCCACGTACTGGCCGGCAGAGAAGCATCAGCTGAAATGCTGCCGAAAATCGGTGGAATTTCGGCGGCGACGCCTATTGACATTGCCGCTTGTCGGCGGCATTTTGGCAGATGCTCGTCCGCCGCCATGGTCCTCGGTGGCTCGTCATCCGGCACCCACCAGACAGAAAAGATTGGGGACCACTGCATTAGACAAAAAGGAGACAAGTTCTATTTAGAATACATTCACACAAAATCTTTCACCTAAAGGGCTTCCTTGCCCTTCACTTAAACTTTTTCAGGCTAATTACTCTGTTATCCAAGTACCGTTGGAGAAATGTCTTTGCTGAGATTCTCTCAGGACTAACTTTGTAATGAGACCATCCGACAGAAAAACCAAGTCATATCAGCTGATTTAGCTTATTAGTCTAGCGCAGGGGTCGGCAACCTCTCAGAAGTGGTGTGCTGAGTCTTCATTTATTCACTCTAATTTAAGGTTTCGCATGCCAGTAATACCTTTTCAGAAGGGCTCTTTCTATAAGTCTATAATATGTAACTAAAGTATTGTTGTAAAGTAAGTAAGGTTTCAAAATGTTTAAGAAGCTTCATTTAAAATTAAATTAAAATGCAGAGCCCCCCGGACTGGTGGCCAGGACCCAGGCAGTGAGAGTGCCACAGAAAATCAGCTCGGTCTGCAGGCCATAGGTTGCCTACCCCTGGTCTAGAAGCTGATAATTCTGGTTTTAACTTAAATCAAATCACAACCTTAAATGAAAATTCTTTGTTCAATGAACATCTTTCAAATGAGAGAGAAGAAATCAATTCAGAATACAGTACTATGCTGGACAATAGGTTTCTGATAAACCAGGGCCTCTTTGTACAATCTAACTACCATTTCTAGGGTCACATTGCAGCCACCAGCAATTGTCATTCTTCTCAGTACTGAGAGGAATAGGGTCACTGTACAGAGGCATTATACCTCCACTTCTGTTAGAGGACATGCCACGACTAATATTTAAATGATCGCCTTGAAAACTAAACTATAAAACAAATGTACTTCTGGGTTGTCACAACATTGCAGAGCTGACTGGGCATTTCCGTAGACAGCTACTTTCTTCCCATTTGTAGTTTTTGGCTATAAAGCCAATTGGAGAGGATTACACAGCTGCTATCTGAGCTGTATCCATTCAGATAAACAGTTCAGTTCTTAGGCCAGCCACTCTGGCACCCTTTATGTGCTTTAAATATACACACAAACAAAACGTATTGCAGTCAGTTTAATGACACGTACCAAGCTACATTATAAGGTACACATAGCTTCTGTATCGTTAGGTGAGGGTTACTTCTGTGAGAGAGAAGTCCATGTAAAATTTCGTCAGCTATGAAACTGGAATGATAGTTATAAAAACTGTTTCTCCTTTCAGTGAATTTAAATGGTAGCATTAGCAGAGAGACAGTTTGAAGTCTGAGGTTGTATTTGGGGCACCCTAACATAAAAACTGGAACACATATTTAGTGCAGCTTCTACTTTATTAGTAGTAGCAGTATCGCAGCAGCAACTTAGAGGCCCCAATCAAGATAGAGGCTTCACTGTGTGGGGGCAGTATAGACACAAAGGGAGATAGAGTCTGTGCCTAAAAGAGTTTATAATTTAAATAGATGAGACCAAGGGAGGAAGAGTTAGCAGAGGCATAAAGATGGGAAGTTACTGCCCATCACAAACAAGGTCAATGGCTGAGCCAGGAATAGAACACCAAGGTCTTCTAATTCTCTGTTCAGTGCTCTATGCAACAGGCCATGCTGCCTTCCTGTGGCTCAAGCTGCTACAGTTAAGAATGCAATGTAACAACCCCCTCCCCACTCCTTCATATTCAAGGATCAAAATTAGCTACCCCCTCGAAGATATAAACTACATATCAATTTGAAGTATACCATCTTTTTGTGCATGCAAAGTCTGGGGGAAAACGCATTTCAATTTTCAGGTTTTATAAAAGCAACAAAACAGGACAGACAAACTCTTACTCAGTCTTAAAATTAAAAACTTAATTTTTCATACTGCTAGTAAGGCAAGAAACAGTAAGTGCCTTCTGCTTTCTTTTTTTTTTTTTTTTTTTTTTTTTTTAAAGGTTACTAAAAATGGGCAATACGATTATAACTGAAATTTTTATGAGTATTTTAAACATTCAGATTTAATTATGCACAGATAACACTTATCTGAGTCAATGAAATAAACAAAACTATGAACTATACATTCTCTAAGGTTTGCCATAAAGAGAATGGATCCAATCTTTTCCAAATAGTGCACTTTAGCAGATTATCTAGTTAACTGATCATGGTAACCCAACTAGAGTACCTCTTGCAATAATCTCAAAAGTGGTTGCTAGTTTATTATTTATTAGTAGAATTTACAACATTTTTCATATATGGTTAGGTTATAAACAAGTTTGGAAGGATTACATTTCTATCAGCAAATGTCAATAAACATTGATTTCACTGTCCACACAAACGTATGAAAATATATTTTCATCAATAATAATCAAAGTGAACAGATAGGCAATGTAAGAAAAATGCTGCTTCAGAACTTCTGAGAGTTTGATTTAAGGATATGTACTTTGTATATTTTAATATGTGATGTTGAAAATTTGCATTTTAAATGGTTATAAAGCGTTATCTTTTTGAATCTCAGCTATCATTAAATGATTATCTGACCTTCCCAATAATTTCCTGCAACTGTAAAAATTTAAATTGATAAAAACAGAAAAAAAATGCTTAAAAATAATCAGTGTTATCCATCATAATTATAAAAAATAAAATTCTGCCAAGCCTAGAGAAATGTCATATCAATGGACAGTTATTTAAGGAATACATGTTTTATTATGAAGGTCTGAATGGGTTACTTTAGAAAAACTCTTTTAAAGTCAGTCCTAATTATGAAAGTACTGCTCTGAAGGCTGGCCATCATCCGTCTTCCCATTTATACAGACATGTCTGAAATGTTTCACAGAATGAGCAGAAAGCACTTTCAGGTAGCGAAGGGGAGCTTTTTTCACAGCTCCAAAGAGAAAAAGAGAGCCAGCCTCATCCTTGCATTCTAACCTGTCTGTTAAAGAGCTCCCGTGACCCCATCTCCATGGCAGCAGGCTCCTTTAGTTTACTTAATAGTAGCAGTTTTTCCATTGGTGATCAGTGTGCCCTGGAGCTATTGATCTATTGAGCTCCAACTCCCTTGTTACAAAATGGTTTGTAGCATTTACAAAATGCAGAAATCTGCTGAAGAAAGGAATGATTTTGGAAGATAGGATGGGTGCCATGTCTTCTGCCCCAATACAGGAGAAGTAGACTGCAGTGTTGCCAACTCTTGTGATTTTATCTTGAGTTTCATGGTATTTGGTGTTTTTCCTGCATCTCTCAGCTTTCATTTCTAGTATTTATGATTGCTGAGAAATCTTCAAAATGTGAATCCTAAAGGCTCAAAAAACAGAAAGCAAATAAAAGGACCCCAAATTAGTTATGTTTAAAAATGTAATAATTTACAAGTCAAATTTCATGATTTTTTTTTGGAGACACTAATGATTTTTCAGTAGTTGATATTAGCATTACTGAGGCTATGTGTATACTCCAGACCTTCGCTGATCAAGGTGTATCAGCCACCGGCGTGAAGAAGAGTTAGCCCTGATTGACATACCTGTGGCAGCAAAAGTCTCTAAAATGGCCTGAAACAGCAAGTACTTTAGGTCCCCTCTTTCTTTTCCAAGGAAATCAGGTGACTGTTGGCATGTCATTGATCTACAGACAGCTCTTTACTGAAAGGACTGCTTTCAAAATGGAGAGCTGGTAGCCTACAAGCTGACCAACTCCCTAAGAAGTCTGCAAAGGAAGAGGCCTTTACTGAGAAATATCACCCTCTCCACGTCTTTCTGTGGAAGTGCAGCTAGTCAACTTTAATACAATTTTAATATGGAGGGGCATCCTGATCTTTCAGCATGCGTATACAGCTGCCAAATTTTGTGCAGCTCCATATGACATTAATGCACAGATATCATACAGAAAGTGTGGAGTAGGGCAGGAGTGAAATGTTGAGGAAGAGGGATCTGAATACAGGATTTGAGGACTGAACTGTTCCAGGGAGAGAAGGCTGAAAACTGAAGGTCACACATATTCTGCTCATTCTGTGAAACGTTTCAGACATGCTAAACATGTTTTAGTTCAGTTAACACATAGAATTAAAACAGTTTTCAGCCACAATTCAAGCTGTAAAAGTTGTCAGCAAAAGGTAAATATCCTAGTGTAGACAGAGCCATACTATCCAAATTCCATCTAAGCGGATCTTGTCCCATGAATTGTGTCCCAGGCCCTTCCTGAAATACCTGTTTTTGAGTGAATTCCAGGACTTCTAAGAAAATCAAATCTAATTGATATCAGTTCTCTATCTGTGTATAAAGCCCAAGAATGTTTGACCTTTCAGTCAACAGAAATAGGTATATATCCACAATGATGCTAGTCTGCAAAACCGAATGGCTCCTATGGGCAATTTTCTGTTTAGGGAGTATTATATTACACAGAGATTCAGTTTCAATGTTTTGAAGTCCAGAAATTTATCAACTTTTAAAAGAACATCAGAAATAAGTCTGAGGTGGTGATATTTAACATTACTGCCATGTTAGTGTTATGGTAGCATCTATGTAACAAAAAGGCAGACTCTGATCTGAAGAGCTCACAATAGACTCATTCATCAAGACGAAGAAAATATGCAAGAAGCTGACATCAGCTTGATTTTCAGATTGTTACTCTATACAAAGTGCACCTTAAGGATTATGGGGGTCAGGGAAAGCTCAGTAGTTTGAACATTGGCCTGTTAAACCCAGACTTGTGAGTTCAATCCTTGAGGGAGCCACTTAGGGATCTGGGACAAAAATCCATACTTGGCCCTGCTAGTGAAGGCAGGGGGCTGGACTCAATGATCCAAGGTCCAGTCCAGGTCTAGGAGATAGGTATATCTCCAGTTATATATATATAAATAATATATCTGTAATGGTAAACCAAAATGCTTTATTACTTAATACTTAAGATCCTAAATCATTAAGATAGTACACGGGTATATTTAAATTGCAAGGAAGTACATTATAACAAAATATTTTATTTACTTATCAGGGCCTTAGTTAAGGTTGTGTTTCTTTGATGCACACTAATGACATCATAGCAGTCTCAAGTATTTTAAACAAATGTGCAAGTTCTGGTATTTTTCATGGCAAATTTGCAGGAGAAAAAAAAAAGAGAGCCCTAAAACACTGGTCTTGGGAGATGAGTTGAAAACACATTTGCTATTTACTTTTAACTTGTATTTATTCATAATGTTAACAATACACACATATTCCCTTGAATATTTCACTGATCTTAACAAGTGTTTGGCATTACTTACAAAAATAATTTCAATCACTTTTAATGGTGCTGTAATGAAGATTACCAACATACCAATGCCAATATGCCTGAACTGGATAGGCGATCTGCAATGGTGAAAGAGTCCATGCCTATTGAGTCAATACCAGTAGAGAGGGCAGTGGTTTGTGTAATACTTATCAGCTGGGAACTGGAAGGGGGCCACTACACTGCCTCAGGTGGTAATAACTTTTGGTCACCACTGACCTGGTATGGATTCAGATTGATAACCTAGAAGTGAAAGGATTCATATTTCATTACCATATGACTTTCAATTTCACTGCAATCAATAATTCTTCCAATGTAAGAGATTCCATATATAAAAGCACAGTTCATTAACCTTTCCAGGAGGGTTATCATCATATTATTTACAGTATGATCTAAAACTGTTTAATAAACATCTAGCATTTTTCTTCTTGGAATTGTGAATTCTGTTAATTAAAAAAATCTAATTTTATGGATCATCATCTCAAGAATTTAGAAAGTAGCAGCAGCAGTTGATTTAGGTCAAACAAGATCTGTGTAGTGAGATGTGTATAAATGAATTGCTTTTTGCTGTCTCAGGTTTTAAGATAAAACTGTGCTACTGATCCACCACTCTAGGATTCTTTTGGCAGCATAATATACAGTCATGCTTAGAATTTCGAATTTATTTTTTTAAACAGCCTCTGCAGGGATTTAACATCTAAACTGTATAAGGTCTCTCTCTTTATTAGGTGTATTTTAAGGCTCTGATGAAACCTAAAGCACATTTCAAAAAGGAATTTGACCACAGATATCACAGGTGACTATAGCAGCCTTAACATTGACATTCCTCCTCTTGCCCCTCCACACACACAATCACAGCCCATGTTTAGAGAAGCCACCCTTTCTTTCTAGCTTGCTGAAATCCAATCATTTATGGCTTTGTAGTTTGATTCTAAACCCTGGATTGCTGATCACAGAAGGATTAAAACTTGACCTCCAGGTTAAAGGGTTTGATTATTTGGGTTGGTTTGTTGCTCCATGCAACCAAACAGAGCTATTTAAACAAAACAAAGATCATTCTCATATGATATTTTTCTAAAATAAAGATTCACATACAACTAGTGATTTATAGTCAGTATTTCTGTTTTGAAAGAACACATTGTAATGAATAAGCAGATTAAAATTATTTAAAATGTAGTATACTATGATCACACAAAACCAAATGCTTTAGGATGCTACCCAGCCTCATATCAGCATTCTTCGCTGAACCTAATGTATCTTCACTTAGTCACAGTTCCCAGAAGACCGGTTTCCATTTGAGAAGAGACAATAGGCGATCTTTAACCCTTCACTTCCCAGAACTATGCTGGGAAAACATTCTCAGAGACACAACAATGATGCTATTTATTAAATTACTAATATGACAGGCTAAAGGCTTCAGAAAACTATTTAAATACATTTTTAGAAGGGAACAGACTGGAATAATTATTTAAAACTGCTAATTGGATTAAAAATCTTCAAACTCAAAAATCATTTTTTAACTCTGTACTATGTGTATTATATTGGTATTTTGGTTTACTTCCCTTCATGCTATAATTCTATTTTATGTCTACTGATATGTGTGTTTAACAATAATCTTCAAGCAGGACCAAGCCCTAGGAGTGGAATCTGTAATGTAGGTGTGTGTGTGATAATACTGTCCCTCTATTGTTAGGAAAGTGAAGTAATGTCAGTGTAAACGCCTAAATTCTTACTTTGCCCTATGGAAAGGTAATACATTAGTCTTTGTTAGCAATTATCTTCTCATCTTCATCTCTGATTATTAGCATTGTGGCAGTGCCCAGAGGGCCCAACCAAGATGGGGACTCTACACCGTGCTACAAACACATGGCACGGTCTCTGCCCCAAAGAGCTTGCAATCAATTAATCCATATTTTGATTATTTATCAAAATAGCAAACCATAATGTAAACAATGAAAAGACAGCATTTGAAAATGACCATTACATTTTAATGCATCTACCGTGATAAATAGGCAATTACGGACAGTGAATATAGAACTCTTAAAAATATTAAAAGCTAATTTCTCTTCAAATGTAACTATGAAGGTACTAAAACAGCTACTTCATACAAGTAATTTAAATCAAGTGCTCTCATTTATCCTTGTAACAGAGTAAGTGTTGATGCATTATACAACGTAAAATGCAGCTCATACATAAAGGCTCAAACGAATACATATTACTGAATGTAAAGCATCAATGAATGGAAGTGTCAGAGAAAATAAATCAGTTATCTGTTCTTTTTGCACTTAGTTCATCTAAATATTTTACTGTATTAGTGAGCATTGTATAGTAGACACAAGAACTCAGGCAATGACACACAAAGTTAACATTTAAAAATATTGTTTACCATTATTTTATGCACCCGTTATATGTTCCATAATTCGCTTCCCAAAATTGTTTCCCATTTTTTAAAAAGCTCTTCATTTAAAGGAGTTACTTTATCCATATAGGCATACATGTCAGGACAGAGTATACCTGTATAACTCACATTTTACAAGCCAACCAAGCATTATTTCCTACACTGCTTATCAGATTTACAATAAACCCCACTACTAACAATACTGTAGAAGCCGAAGAGAGACAACCTGCTGCACTGAAAAAGGCAGGCCTTTCTCTCCCCAAAGAATGCCTATCATTGTAACAGAGCTTTAATTCTTACCTGATACGAACAGTTTTCCTGGTGTACCATCTCAGTGCATCATACAGAGAGCAGACACCAAAGCCAGGAATGTTTACAGAAGCTGCACAGTTAAAATTTACAGCATCTGAAGGAGAAAAGAACGCCCTTGTAAGGCGAGAAGCTTCCTGCAGATTAAAATGGATGCTGTTTCTGCTGTTTCAACCTGCGCAATGGCACTGCCTTTGCTAGAGGAGTGTAGCAGTGCTGTTCTCCTCAGGGAACTAGCAATGAGGTCTAACAACATGTAGCTGAGACTGTGATGGGGGAGGGGGTTCACTCATCACTAACACAATCGGCCAATTATATTATAGACACAAAAAAAAGGATCAGTCTGAGGCTGGTGTGACCTTCTGGTGCTTTCTGAAGGCAGTTAACTGATGTGGAAACATTCTAGCCCTTATTAAAGGGGGAAAAAAAAGGGGGGGGGGGGAGACAAATCAATACTTCAGTTGAATATTTCTGACCTTCGGCATCATTCTCCCTCCTGATAGCCATTCTTCGATTGCCACTTAGAAGCTTTAATGATGCTTACAAACAGAGAGTCACAACTGCATTTCAGAAATATAAACAATTGCCTTGGTAATTTAAAAACGTGAATCTATTTCAATCAAACAACATTTCTTTCTTTGGACAAGACCATATACAGCTGAATAAACCAAACTCAGGTGTACATTCCATCCAAAAAAGAATCGAGGTATGTATGTCATCTTCCCAAAATAGATTTAAGATACTGAATCATTAAATAATAGGTAGGAATCCATTCCAGTTATTTTCTTTTCAATGTACCTGAGAAACATAAAATCTTTTCTTGAAAATATTTTGTCTTACATTTCCTGTGAATTATAATTATAGGATGCTATGGTGTTTAAAGAATTTACTTTCTATATTGTAATGTCCATTTTGAGCTGGAGCTTTGAGCACAGGTATTATCCAATACAGGGAACAGTTAATGCCACACAGTTTGTTTCAAATGAAACAGACATCTGTGTTCTTTGCAACAGCTCCAAACAAAATATAGGCTATTCTATAACTAAATTTCACTGATGAAAAGAAATCTCAAGATCAGACAAATACCCAGAGGAAACTATACACAGCCACAGTTTGCCTGCACAGCATTTTTAGGAACAACTATGACTTGGTATTTTAGATCTGAACTGGTTTTTTACTTTTGTAATACCCTGTCATCCAATCCTCAGATGTGAGATAATTAGGCCTGAAAATTCTTAGAGGCTGGACTAATATTCCAAAAACAGCAGTGATAATTATTTAAGACTAACTAAACAAACAACTTTTGTAAATCTTCTATTGCACTTTCAGAATAATATTTTGAGATTATACACTGGTTTTACAAATGGCAGTACAGGTCAGGCTGTAATTCTCAACATATAAAAGAAACTAAGTACAAACTTTGTTTTCTATTGATGAACAGTCTTATTATAGAAGACAAGAGTGAAAGAAGAAATAAAATACTATTTTACAGTTTCTCAGAATTTGTGACCTTGGGCTGGGAGTTTTAGCAAGTAGCTCATAGAAAAACGTGAGATTTCAGAGTCACTTTAACCACTAGGCTGCTCACCTTCAACTTAAAACCATGAAAAAATGTTAGGCGGTCCTGGCACATTAATCTGTAAAACACTCAGATTGTGCCTAGCTCTTGTGTAAGTGCTAGGACACCAGAGCATTTTTTCGCTCTTGTATTCAAGAAATGCTCCCTCCTAATACCCCTAACCATACAGAAAAAGGCCTGGAGACATCCAACCATCAAGAGAAGAGCACGTTCCTATGGGATATCACAGTAGTCATGCTTCCCCCCTGAATGCTGCAGAACTCCAGGAGGGATTGTGCCAATCAGAGACAAATCCCTTCCAGAGCTCAACATAGGGTGGTGCGTCTGCACCAATCCCAAGCCGGACAGTGCCTGTCACGCACAATCTAGAGCTCAATGTTAATAGACACCTTCAAACTCTGCCAATCTTTGCATAGGAATACTAGATGTATCCAGTCCTGCAAAATGTCACCCCTGGGATTGCCCTTTTAATAGAGCAGCCAGTGGAGAAGACATGCTGACCTGAAGTTCCCCATGCTACCCTGGAGGAGACTGCTGCTTGATGTATTATAGACTAGGCTATTGGTAAAAAAAAAAAAAAAAAAAAAAAAAAAAAAAAAAAAAAAAAAAAAAAAAGTTAAAATGTACTGAGTAATATTAATTTTTGCACAATATCCTGTACGGTATGAAAATACACAAAACTATCTCTGCAATAAAAAACAACTGTATCCTCCTCCTTCCTAAAATCTATTATTTCTATAAATTTGAGAATGCCAGTTTCATTATTGAAAAGCTATCAGTGTAACCCTTCTGGTTTACACTGTTTCCTAGGCCTGTGGAGGCTGAGTTCACAAGTTCAAATGGCTCTGGGAAAACAGGAATCTTTGAGTTTTCCTCACAGCCCCTGATTCAAGTGCCAAAAATCTATCCCTGACTCAGGATTTCTCTCTCAAAAAATGGCCTTGCATGATGATCTCTCCACCCCCACTTTTCTCAGCTCTTCATCCTTGCAAGTACATTAAAAAAAGCAGGGGGGAATGTGGGTGGATGAATATTCACCAGAGTTTTCACACAAGTGGGATGGCAAAGAGCTGAAGGCAGAAAAATCCCATAAAACCAATAGTTTTCTCAGTTTCTTCTTTCAAGGCCGTATCTCAGCAGAAAGGCTGATATGTAGTCATCATCACCCCCACAACCATCTGAGGAATTCTTCATCTCTGCAGCACAGCTTCACAGGAAATAAGGGCTCAGTCAACAACTCTGGGTGTCTCAGTGTCCATCCCACCAGGCTAGGAATGCTACGTGGCTACAGTTTGTAAGGACTGTGGGACAGGAACAGCTCCAGGCTGCTCCCAGGGGAGAGAACTGAGCAGAAATAAAAACTACCTCACCTTGGAGAAGGAGGTTTCAACTACTCTGCTGCACATTGCAGAGGTATTTGGATAGGGAGGGGGAAAAGAGCATCTCTTTCAAAAGTTTTACAACTTTTACAAACAAACAATAACAAAAACCAAAACCAACAGGTTGGGCTAGGGGGGAGGATGGCAAGGAAGTTCAGTTGTTAGGAAGGATGGAGAAAGAAGGCTATCCTTCAAGCCCTGAATACTTTATTCCTCTTTTTGGCTGAACTCCAAAATGGAAGACAGACAACTGATAATTATGACCAGACACGGGCTCCTCCAGGTGGCTGATGTTCACTCTGGTGGAGAAGCCCTTATCATCAGTGTATGTGTGGACTTAATGCTTAGCAAATCTCAACATAAATTACCCAAGATATTAATTACCACATATGGGATAATCATAATGAAACAATTTCCAAACGCCAGCTCTGGAAAGAGGGTGAAAAGACGGGACTCCTAACCAGGTACACAACAGATAGTAGAGAGGAGATAAGCCCTCTTAAGGTAGGGAATAGTCTCTGGGGCTATGGAATCTCAGCAATTTTTGATGAGTGAACATCACCTAAAGTATTTTGGGCTGGATCAGACCAGTCATTCACAAACTGCCTATTTTTTTTTAAAAAAAGAATGATATAAAAACACTTAAATTTTAATTTTCCATTCTGAAGAAATGTAAAGAGATCTCTCAGCAAGACTTTTTTTCAGAAGCTTCCTTTACAGAGCGCAAAATGTTTGCCCCAAAAGACCAAAAAACAAACAAAAACCCCACAACCCCCAAAAAACAAAACTCCTTGCTTAATGCTAAAAGCAGCTTTATGTGTTACATAATCTCGTGATGACATTTATCATATGTGTCATAAGAAAGACTCATTAAATTATCCCACTCTTCACACATTACTGGTTTATTTATAGTTGAAGTGACTCAGTGCCATTTCACACAAAGCAGATTTCTGACAAGTATAGCGTGAATCTTGTTGGACACAGCTTTGGCGCAGAGAGGTGCAAAGTATACAAAACCGCCCTGTTTAACAGTTTATTCCTTCTATAGGTATTTGTGCGTAGGGGCTGCTTTATGTTTAACTTTCAGTTTGCAGCACAGTATCCCTCCACCTCTTCGAAGAGACTATTCTTAACAGACCAACTGGTCTGGTTGGTACATAGGTTCCCAATTCTGCAAAGAGCTGTGTGTGGACATATGCCTATATCCATGCAGAATCCCATTAAAATATCAATGAATCTACACAGGCACAGGGGTCCGCCTGTATACAGCTCATTGCAGGATCAGCGCCATAATTACACCATAGTAACAGGCTCCACAGGAATTCCTTAGACCAAGCAAAGGGTCTTTCTTTAAATTGAAAGAATAAAGGAAAGAGTATCTGTCTAGAGGTTAGTGTACTAGGCAATGAGCCAGGGAAACATCTGCACCTGCTCTTTCTTCATCAGTTTGTGATTATCCACCCAGAGGGCAAGTCAGATAGGTAGGTAATAAATAAAGCTGTGGGTGCTTCAAGTGAATGAAAGTTATGTGGATGTCTCCCAAGTGGGTAACTACAAAATGTTCTTTTCTTTAGCAAGGGACACCAAGTAAACATTCCTATTTCTGCACCTACATGATGCCAATTAGAATGCCTAGAAACCTTTGACAGTCCACCAACGGAGGAAAGGGTCTTCAAAATAAACTACATTTCACTGCCCTAAGAACCTGTTTCTGAACACAGCTTTTGATAACATGAAAGCATCCACGCTGCAGTGTTTTGAAAAAACATACAAGGATGACTATGCTGCTAGCTTAAACATTCCTTGCTGAGAAGAGATACATTTCTCTGGCCAGGAGAAAGCTAAGCTACTGCAAGAACAGAGAGAGATCTTAGCCTGGCAATGCACTGACTTCTCCATCTCTTCTGACTACTGTTAAATAATGGAATATTTAATCCACCTGCTCAGCTGGCCTTAGAGAAATGTTGCCCCAACAAATAAAAGGGAAAATGTTGCCTGAATTACAAAATGGTTTTCTATAGCTGAAATAAAATATAAGGGTCTCATATATGTCTAGATAGTGCTACCAACTTACAGTGTCAGACAGGGATTGAGGTTGATATGAAAAAGACATTTTATGAAGAAAAGCAGGAACAGTATACAACACTCCTGGGTCTTAATGAAAGAATAGATTATAACCAATAAAATCTAGCTCTTATATATATAAAGGCTTTTCATCAGTAGTTCAAAGCACTTTACAAAGGTGGTTAGTGTCATTATCCCTATTCTACACATGGAAAAACCAGCAGGGAGCAGAAATGACTTTGCCAAGATCACCCAACAGGACAGAGGCAGAGCCAGGAATAGAACCCAGGGCCTCTTGAGTCCCCGTTTTGTGTTCTGTCCAACTAAGCAGACCTTCTTGGACAAACAGATCACTACTGAGTAGCAGTTAGTTCCCATTTCATGAAAGGAAGATAGAAACAGAATTTTGGCTGACAAAGGGAACACAGGATTCAGGGGATAAATGTAATCTTCAAAGAGAAATAATCCTCATTCCAAAAACCTAGTTACCAGGGTGGGAACCTGTCAGCGTCCTGTATTCTCACCAAATAGACCCCAAGGTGAAAACCTGGGACTCTCAGTGAGCTAGGGGACAATCCTATAGGCAGCCTTCTCCACAAAATTGTATGGACTGTTAAAGAGAGAAATTCCTAAAGCAACCACCTCCCTGGACTTGCATCACCATGAGAAACTCCATTGAACGTCCACCTACAAATCGGATTTGGGGAACGGAGGAAAGTGTGTCACTGCTTAAAGAAATCACAATCTGCTCAACTCTCCCCCCTTTCTGAATCCAAGGCTTAACAGAGAGCGGAAAAAATCTTGAGATCTAGAGTTGATCTTTGACAGCAGTCGTAGGAATTGATGAACCAGTCCCACACACTAAGCCTATTGTGAACAGTTTGGGATCACTAGACCAAAGCAAGCTCTGACATACTGAACTGTTTGGAGAATTTTATGGATAAAGGCAAGAGGAAACCAGTTTGAGGGGATTAGCAATTAAATATAAGAGGGGTGCCCCTGGGTCTACGGATCAATTGCACATTCTCCACTGAGGTGAAGTGATCAGGAGGAGGGTTGCATGGGGAACTAAGAAGCATGAACCTGACAAAACACATCAAAATGTCTGGATGTTAAAATTATGTTATCTGTCCATCTACTGAAGGAGGAGCAGCACCTAGGTATTACCATTTGCTGTGTCTCCTGATTCAGGAAAGAAATTTTACTTAGCTGTTAGCTTCTAGTCCTGTGCATGGCACAGCTCTCTATTCTTTTATTCCTAAAATGCATCTATTTCTTTAACTGCCATATGCTAAGAGTATTCTTTTAAAGAATGAAGTATTCTGTGCAGCAAACCACCAATTAAACTCAAAGAAGCCCTCCTGAATCGATGCCTATGTAAAGGACTAAACTGCTCAGCAGATAGTATTTTACATTTACTCATACTTTGCTATCCAAAATTTGTCACGATTTGTGCTAAACTTGTCAGAAGACTGCTCTGTTTTAAGTTTACAGAGTGCTAGGTCATTGCTTTGTTACTGAATTGGAGAGAAGTGTGCCTCACCAAAATCACTTCCTACAGCACTTACAGTAAGTGTTTCCTGAAGATCTTGCATCCAAAGGGTGGTCTGGCGTGACGCAACGTAGGCTATGTCTACATTTGCAGAGTTTTTGCATGTCAGTTTCATCAGGAATAGGGAACCGGTAAATGAAAAGCACTGGTTTGTGTTCTCACTCACTTCCACAGGCATCAGATCGTGTTTACATTTGCAGCACTTCTGCTGCCGATGAGAGCAGCGCACTGAAGGCAGCTATCCCACAGTGCAGCTCTCTCCATTTTGAGGATAGGTCTTGTGGGATGGGGTGAGGGGGTGATTGTGGAGTATCCTGGGTCCCTGCACAAACTCCTCTCCCCAAACACGGATCAGCTCCAGAAGCTCAGCATTGCTTCAAGCAGGGGACAGTTTGCTCTGTGGAGCAGCCATTATCACCTGGCCAGATGATAAGTGAGCACTTGCCAAGAAAACAGGAAGGGGATTTTCACAGTTTCGGGGACTTTACAGGGAATGGGGAGGATGTCTGTTTACCTCGCTTCAGAGCGGCAGAGCTGCTAGCCAAAGTGGTCATGTAGGCATTGTGGGATATTCTCTGGAAACTAAAAGCTGTGTAAAAAGGAAGAATGTGTCTTCCCTTGCACATCACTGCAAAAGTATCACCAGTAAGAACTGAACACCTCTCACGGAGGTGGTTTTCTATTTGCAGTGAATCTTCTGAGTTTTACCACAAAGTCATTGGCAAATACAGACGCTCCCGTGGTTTTTGCATAAAAAAAGAGAGAGACTTTTTCTGCTTTAAATGGCAAGTGTAGACATGCTCCTATCCTGTGAAATCTTATGCAATCACAACACAAGGTGGCACACAGATTGCAAAACTCTTTCTGAGCTTAAATTCAATAAGGCTCTTGGAATGTTTTATAGTCCATACCGGCTGACCATTCCTCTCTGTCCCAGAATTCAGGTATGTTTAGGATTTGAAAACCTTCAGGACTTTCAGCTGCTTAGTGCAAAGGGAAAGAAGGGAGATAACGTGGGAAAATTAACTTTTTCTCAAAAACAAGGAGTCCGGTAGCACCTTAAAGACTAATAGATTTATTTGGGCATACGCTTTCGTGGGTAAAAAACCTCACTTCTTCATGCATCTGAAGAACTCCTCATTGTTTTTGTGGATGCAGACTAACATGACTACCCTTCTGATAACTTCTTCTATAACCCTTGCCACCACCCATGCAAAAAACTACACACCAAAAAAAACTAGTACAGTAAACCAAAATACAGTATTATGCACTGTGTCAGACACTAGAGATGCAGAGCATTCAACTCCCACTACCACAGAACGAGATTCAGGAAATGCAAAGTTGTAACTCACCTGGAAGCCATAACCTTACTACTTCAGCATGTGTAGTACCCCACCACCCCTCATTATAGTTAATGTATAATGCAGCTGAATTGCAGTAGCAGCAAGAACTTAAAATTGAATTTACAGATACTCTATTTTAATTCTTTACCATAACATTGCACTAACACGGATTTTTAAAGAAGTGAATTTCCTTTTGTATTTCTGGGATTTAAAAAGATGAATGACAAAGCAAGGTGCTTGTTTGTGTGTTATCTGAGCATTTATTAGCAACTTGCTTCCTTAACTAAACTCTTGGCCAGAGCTGATCCAAGGTGTTCTTGCCCTAAATATAGTAAGAGTAACTCTCTTTTCTGCCCACGGTCACTCTCACAATAAACGGTCACTAAATATTTTGATGCTTTATGTTGCTTTTTAGGGGGTGTTTGTCTTCATCATTTCTGTAAAGTATTTTCAAGAAACAATGAAAAATACATGCACAATTACTGAAATTTAATAGTAATTTGCTCATGATTTCCTTGGAGTTATGTACTTAGCTGTATTTTAGGTTAAGCTACACATTTTTCAGGGTATACTGCACCTGGCAAAAAAAAGAAAGAATGTTTTTTGAAAACTGAGCAATGTTAGCAATCTGTTATGACAACATATTTGCTTGAAAACGAGTCTTTCCTCAAATTACTATAATATATAGAATGCTTGAGATTAATTTCTTATTTAAAGAGGATACTGCTGAGATGTTTTCCATTATTTTGAATATATCACTATTCTCTGTAATAAAATAATCCTTTAGAAGCTTAAAAATTCTTGGCACTTCAACAATTTCAACAAAGATTCATAAACTGCTTTACAAACGGTAAGCCTTAAAAAACCCTAGGAAACATAGTAGGATAGAAACTGAAATGTTTACTTCATTGGTTTATTTGGGAGGTCTGTCTGCTGTAAATTTTAGGTTAAAACACTCTCACCAATGCTCTACCACCAGTGCAACTCCACCCTGTGGTAGTAAGAGTGAGATTACTACAGCAGATAGGGAACCAGTTATTCTACCACAACTCCCTTCCCTCCCTGCCTTTTCTCATCATATTAAAGATGAAGTAGGCAGCTGTTCTCTCTTCCTTCCTCACACACCGAGGGTGGAGGGACAGCAGCCCCCCCAAACCTTGTCAGCCCTCTCATCCAACGAAAGTTTCAAGAGAGTTTTTTCCATCCACAAATAAAGATATGACAGGCAATTATGACAATGAAAATATTGTGCAAGTGGACAAGATTTAAAAAAACATAAACACCCACTCAAAACAAACAACCCCCATCCCACACACACAATACAGGACAAAAGGTATATATAAGGATAGCAGGGGTGGCCAATCTGTGGCTCCGGAGCCACATGTGGCTCTTCATAAGTTAATATGCAGCTCCTTGTACAGCCACCGACTCCGGGTCAGGAGCTACAGGTGCCAACTTTCCAATGTGCCAGAGGTGCTCGCTGCTTAACCCCTGGCTCTGCCACAGGCCCTGGCCCCACTACACCCCTTCCCGATCCCTCTCCTCAGCCTGCAGTGCCCTCACTCTTCCCCCCACTCTCCCCCAGAGCCTCCTACATGCCACAAAACAGCTGATTGGGAGGTGCAGGGAGGGATGTGGGAGATGCTGATCTGCGGGGCTGCTGGTGGGTGGGAGTGTGGGGGGAGCTGATGAGGGGTTGCTGACGTATTACTGTGGCTCTTTGGCAATATACATTGATAAACTCTGGCTCCTTCACAGGCTCAGGTTGGCCACCCTGATGAAGAGAAAGAAAGAATGTATCCATCTAGTCACAGGGGAGCAGATAATGCTGCAAGTCCATTTTGATCTAGGCTTGGTCTACACTACAGACTTAGATCGACATAAGGGAGCTTATGTTGACCTGTGTCAGGGTCTACACTAAGGCCTTGCTCCTGCTGATGTAAGTGCCCTATTACACCGACATAACTCCACGTCCACAAGAGGTGTAGGGCTTAAGTTGGTGTAGTTAGGGTGATACAGTGTCCCTTACATGGGCTGTTGGCTGCCTGCTGGAGCCCTGAAATTGACAAGACAGCCAGTGCCCCCTCTCCACTCCAATTTGAGCTGCCACCCAGGCTCCCGGCCTGGGCTGCAGCCCAGACTCCCCGCTGAGCGCCTTGCTACCCCAGGTGCAGATTTCCCCACCGGAGGCAAGGAGCCCCAGCACCTTCCCCACTCCCCCCTGCTCCCAGCTGGGAGTTGAGCTCCTAGGGGTGGGGAGCTACATGGAGCTAAGAGCCCTGTCTCTCAGCCCCCCACACTGCCCCTCTTCAATCAGTGGAAGAGCTCCTGGAAAGGACATGCCCCACCGACAGAAGGAGGGCAACGTGGACATCAGACATTGCAGTAATTATTGTGATGGCTGTAAATCAGCCAAACATAGGTTGACGTAAGACTGCAGTGTAGACATGCCCCTAGAAGCACTTACCTGTGGAATGTTAACATACTCTGAAAGGACTTTTTGCATGCATGCATGCAGCATGTCCCTTTATAAAACACTACTGCATGCATGCATTGCTTTGCTTCTTAAGAGTATAGCATATTAAGAAGCAGATTTGGGATGGGAGGTTTGGAATTAAAAAAAAAAGTGCGTATAAAAAGATGTCAACTCTTGATCAGGAAAATGTTCATCCTTAAAAAGGAACATGCAATGAGGTGTTGCACCCCACACTTGCCTGGAAAGCATTAATACAGGTTGAGAAGGGGGCTAATTAACCCAACACTCCACAGCTGAGGTGAATCAGGTGGCTGAGTAATCCTGTGACTGAGTGAGAGAGTCCAGCTGAGGAGGAAGAGTTGGGCTGGGACTATAATGACAGGAAATTGGAAGCAGGGGGGGCTCACTGGGAAAATCTGTGGTCACCCCTGGGAGAAAGGGAGGTATGTTTGGGCTGGAAAACTCAGGGAGCCAAGAAAGTAGGACAGAGCTCAGGGAAAGACAGTCATGTTTAAGAGAGAACAGACCTTGACTGCTAGCTAGAGGGCTCGTGAGCTGGAACCCAGAGTAGGGGGCAGGCCTCGGTTCCCCTGCCAGCCACCGAGGGAGCGGCACTACTAGGCAGCAAATGGGAAAACTGCCTAGGACCACTGACGAGGAAAGATTTTGACACCCCAGAAGGGGAAACAATTTGGTGACCTGTGTGGAAAGCCAAGTCAGAGAGGGGCAGCAGCAAGTTGTGGAGAGAGACAGGGGCCAAGGACCCAGAGAGAGAGGCAGAAAATGGTATACAACCACAGGAAGGGGCGCTGATCTCAAGCTATTCCCCAGAACCTCCAGGAGGAGATGACATCCTAGCGGTGAGTGGACCACCCCGTCACAGAACAAAATACTTGATATGTTGCTACTATTTTATTTGTGACAATACACTTGTGCAGGGCTCTCTTACAGAAGGTAATGAAATCACTTTTGACATTTTCAACATGTCCCCTTATAAAACACCCATGCATCATAAACATTTGATTTCCATGTCCCTGATAAATATGGAGAATGGTACAACAGTCTTTTCAGTTTCATATTACAGTACATTTATGCCTCATATCTCAAAATGTTTTACAATGAAACATTAAAATGATTCTCCAAGTACTGTACATCTCCAGGGCCTTAAACTGTGGCAGTTACTAACTCTTTCCTGAAATTATACATAGACTTAGCAATACTTGCTAATCTAACAGTGCAAACTTCTCCCCCTATTTCTGGTCCTACAATCCACAGGCAGCAGCCTCCGTGGTTAGTTCTGAGATTGCAAAAAATGCACCTATTCTGCAGTTGCGTTATCTGAGCCAATCAGTAATTACTTACTCTAGTCCATCTGCCAGGTATTGCAGAGGATAGTGAAATGACAAGGGAAAACTATGGTTGAATTAGTTTGCAACTTTTTTTTTGTATCAATAAGAAAAAAGTTATCTGGATAGTTAATACATCAAATCAGAAAAAAGGACATGGTAAACACAGGCTTTTTCATGGATCTATATAGAAATTCAATTTTTTTTATTTTTTGGCACTAATGATGCAACCCTCCTGCTCTGCAGCACTATTTCTACTACATTTGGGAGATGATGAAATGTGTCATGGTTTCCATTTCCATCTAGTAAAAGGCAATTTCACCATGTCTGGCACATTTGTACAAATGGAGGAGAAAGGAATCTGAAGTTCTACGAAAGCAGGTGTGTTTGTGGATTAGCTGATATATACCACAGTTCATTCAGTCATAGCCTTTTATTCTACATCATTTCAACTCAACCAGAATTAAACCTCCTCCATCAGCTTCTCCCTGTAGAACTAATATAAAAAGGCATCAAGTGTAAATTAAAACCAAACAGCATTTAAGGTTCGCTGATAGGCTGAGATTTACTGTTTTCAGAACTACTTCATACTAGCTGGGCCCATATTTATTGTATTTTCTTTAGCAGAAAGAGCCAAGTCCAAGAAGTTATAAGACCAAAGTGTCAGATGCACAAGTCTGTACCAACCAGGCGGACTGACCATTCATAACTGGCACACTAGTTCTAACACATTCAACTTTGGAAGAAGCTACAGAAAGCAGTGGAAAATATTGATTAAAGTAATAGATTTTCCCCCTCAGGATCCCACAACACACTCTGTGCAGCTTCCTTTTCCCTAGCAGAGCCTTCTTGAGGAGCTCTGCAGAGGAAGTTAAGAAAACCCTATGACTTTTGATTTTAAGACTGCACAAGATGAATATCTCAAAGATAGCGAGGCACTCATATTATTGTTATGGAGGCCATACAGTTACCTATCACTACAACAGTAAATTAGTCCCATGAAATGAAAGCAGTAATTTTTCCACCTCCTACAATAATTCCAATTACTTTTCGCAGCAGAAAAGTTATTTTAAAATAAGTTGTTTCTAAATCCACATCTGGATGTGTAGAAACACATTGACCGGAGGGGGGGCGGGGGAGGAGAACCCGTCAGAAGGCCCATTTACAACCCTCCACTTACACTGAATGAAAACACACACCATTCTGCAAGGTGTTAAGTAATAAACCCATCTTTAGCACTAGAAATACTGCTATACCAACTAAACGAAATAGTTAACCTCATTAGGTGTCCCTTACCCACTGTGAAGGCCAGCCACTAGAGGGCGACATGATCAGTCACTTATGGTATGTCTACACTGCACTCCACTGGAAACAGGAACACACTGCAATGAAATGCAGGCATGCGTCCACACTGTGCAGCATAGCTATAGACAGCAATAAAAGATTCTGGCAGGGGAGAGGCAACCAGGAAAGACTGTGGCAGCGGGAAACTGCTGGAGCCCTTTCCTGCTGCTGGAGACATGTAGTACCCTTAAACAGTGAATTATACTAACTTAGTCAAAGCTTTGTTGAATGACTTACAAAACCACCATTATCTTCTCTCTAAGAAAGAGCTGAACTGCTGCATTTGCACTATCATTTACTTGAACAAAAATATGGGACAGAACTTACCAATGATTTGCGCGATTCCCAGAGAAAGTTGATAAGGTAAACAGAGGTTTCAAAGCTGCAAAATGAATTAAATGGCACCTCACATTTAGCAAATGTGAATGTAAACTGGGGGGGGAGAGGAGAACAGAAGTGGTGAAGACAGACACCCTCTTAAAAATTAGACTGCATGTTTTAAAGTGTCCCCACATTTCCTCTTCTAAAACTTGAGCTGCACTTATGCTAAAAATCTAAGCTACTGTGGTGGTGTCCCACCAGTAGCCAAATAAGGAAGCTGGATACGTTATTACCAGTGATATTTAAATTTAGTTTGTTTGCGTTTCTGCTTTTCTTCATAGGCTCATTCTTGGAAAGAGGTACAGTACCAAAATTGAAAAGATTCTTGTTCTCTAAAGTACTACCTAGGAAGAAATCTTCTCAGTTCCATACTCTCCCTGCCAAAGCTGCTGGAACAATTTTTATAGTCAGGGTGCTGAGAGCCCTTACATCAAACTAAACCCTGTACATAATGGAATCCAATTCAAGGCGGCAGCACCTCTAGTTCCAGCACCTATGCTACTTGCTCACAAGAATGGAGTAAGCACGTAGAACGGACAGAGCAGGACTGGCTCCAGGTACCAGCCGACCAAGCACGTGCTTGAGGCAGCACCTTGTAAGGGGCGGCCAATCTTGGGGGGGCGGGGGGCACTTGATTTTTGTTTTTTTTGGTTCAGCGGGGCGGCGCTCAAGGGTTTTTTTGGTCGTCGTTTTTGTTTCGGCAGCATGGCGCAGTGCTTGGGGGGGAATGTTTCAGTGGGGAGGCACGGCGCTCCGGGGGGGGTGTTTCGGTGGGGCGGGGCTCCGGGGGGGGGTGTTTTGGTGGGGCAGGATGTTTCTGCAGGGTGGGGTGGCGCTTGGGGGGAGTGTTTCAGCAGGGCTACGCTTGGGGGGGGGTTTACAGCGAGGCAGCGCTCTTTTTTTTGCTTAGGGTGGCAAAAAAGTTAGAGCCGCCCCTGAGACACAGTGAGCTGCCATACTTGACATGGCAGCATCTTGCTATGTGTTGGTAGTAACAGGGCTCTTTCCAGTTGAGGGGCTAGGATCACAAGACTACTGCAGCCTTCATTTTGTGCTCTTAAGAAAACATTTGAAAACTTAAAAAGATAACTTTTTCCTAAATGAAGCACTGTATAATTACACCAGAAACTCAAATATTTTAAGCTGGCTCTTCTTGTGTTTGACTGTATAACATTTTCATTCTTACCATCAAATACACTTGATTCAACTTAGTAACAAACCCAGGGCTCTTAATTTGAAGAAATTTTCAGCTGACCAAATCCCCTTCTCTCAGCTCCGTTTGTTTGCGTAAGGGTCTAAATTTACTATGCGTTACTGTGAATTTTTCCACATGATCTTTACCGATTTTTTTCTTCTACCAAAAATAGTGCTGGAGGTGGAATCCTAGTTTATTAATGCCAGAATTCCAGAGAGGGTATGTATAAAAGGAACGAAAAGAAGCTTGTATCCCATAAAACAAAACAGTATTATGAATTTTATTAACTTAATTCATTTTCTAATTTCAAGCTACTGCATAAAATGAGCTCACACTAGTTGATTCACAGAATGAAGCCAGCAGACACATAAGTATCATCCTCAGGATCAAGGAAGCTGTAGCATGTAAAGCAATTTTAAATCACTAGAGGTCCCTGTGACACAGGAACAATACAATACAATACTTAGGCAGCTGAAGAAAAGTTTTATAAACAGAACTTCAATAAATCTTAACTTTGAAAATCACTGTTTAAAAGTAATAGTAAAAATTTGTACATTTCAAATTATCTTCATGTTAATTAGGCATTTTTATACAAAAAGTAAAAAAAAAAGAAGTTTCCTTTCTTTACACCTGATTCTACAGAAACACATTAAAGCTGGAGTCAAAAAACAAAAATCCAGCCTGTAAAAGCTCTCCTTGACTTCAAAAGGACTAATGTGCATAAAGTTCAGCATGTTGTGGAAGTGACTCAACGATCAGTGCACCCCTTTGTGGCTGGGCTTGGGATAACAGGCTCTCCCTCTGGTGCCTACGGTGAACAGCTACTCAAGCCCTGCAGTGGTGTGCTTCTTCCGACCAGGTCACATTCAGTTCCACCCCTTCCGGAGTAACAGACTCCCTCTAGACAATGGTCCAGTGTCCTTACACAAGGTCTTCAACCCTGGGCCCAGAGTTCCTTACACCCTTTGTTTCAAGGCTTTCAATAATCATTACCCTTTGTATCAGGGGGTTTCGCCTTCTTCATTGCACAGACTGGGAACCCAGGTTCTCCCTCTGCTCTGGGTTCCAGTCCAGAGATCCTGTAGCAAGCCGCTAAGGTCTGCTCCCTCAGACTTTTTGCTGCTTCCCTGGATTGCTTCCTACCTTGGCCTGTTTTTCCTAGCCCCTTTACTGGTTATGCAGAGTTTTTTCTGCCCTTTTATAATAAGCAAAACCTCATAGGGTTCTCTCTCTGGAAATCCAGTTCCTGTCCTTTTATTAAGGCTCACCGCATGAGCTCACTCCACCTCTGTGGGTCCTCAATGTCTCTCCTCATCTTTTACCAGTGTTTCCTTTTTGGAAGAGGACCCCAAAATCCCTTCACCTCCTGGGCTTCCTGTTTCCTTCTGGCTTGCAGTCCTTCCTCTATATTTGCCATGCAGCACCTCCCTATCCGAGTCTCATCCTTCATGGAGCCCGACATGCTCTTTAGCTGCCACCACATACTCTAACTGAACTCTCCAGCTCCCCTTACTCCACACTGCCACTAAATATACCCATCACACATGCTTAAGTGCATTGGGAAGACTAGGGCCATGGCATGCATTTTGGGGTTATATTTACAACTCAGTCAAATTTCTATGTGATTCTAATTATTTCTTAGAAAGTTTACAGGAAATTCCACACCCTACAGTTGAACACACAGTTACAAAGTCTCCTACCAGTTTGGGGGAAACTGACAATAAAGGTAGCCATAGCCACTTTATGCATGAAACAACTCAGGTCTTTTAAGTGTAAATGATCTCCTAAACAAAGCCCTGGCAGAACGATTTTTGTATGCAACCTATAGTTACATACCTCTGACCTATCTGTTTTTTGATGTGGCATGTATCAACATGAAATAGCTTTAAACCATGTGCAGTTTAGATAACAGTCATGTTACTTCCCATACCACAGTAGATGCAATCAGCATGTATATTACTGTAAAGTCTCTAGAGATCTCAGGAAAGATGAGCAACTATAGTAATGACTCTCTTCAATTAAAATACCCCAGCCAAACCATACAACCACAATCCCCAATCCAAAATATACCCACTGTAATGCACCGGCCTTGTGTGCATGAGCAACTAATGTTGCCCTCTAACAGTTGGCCCACAGAGAAGATGAAGAGACATTTCAGTTCAAATAGCCTACATTTTTGGAGCAAAAGAACCAAAGTTAATTCCCTGGCTTCCAAGCGTGAGTGAGGAATATAGTGATATCAATTGTCTGCAACACATCAGTTCTCTTTTATTCCCCCTCAGGCTTCTGAGGAGGGAATGGGTTCAAGTGAAATTATTTATGGGCAGTCTTTTATATTAGACAATATTTAAATAGGACAAGTGCCCTGAGAACAGGATGAGCACTTACAATTTATTTCTTCATATTCAGATAATCTGTATCACCACCATGAAAGCAAGGTTCTCCTTTTAAAATTACATAACCAAATAATACCAACTTTAACATACACATCCCAAAACTAAACACACAATAGTAAATATAGTGTTAATTCCATACAAAATACAATAACATAGACTCAGTAAAGCTGAGTTAACCCGAGGCAGGGTCAGAAAGAATAAGTGGAAGATGAAATTTTTAGACTTACATCAGGAATCCTCATATTTCAGACTCTACAACCAATGGCTAGCATAATCTGGAAGCATAATTCTCCAAAATTAACAGGCCTCCAGTTGGGAGATTCAACATCTAAAATCTCAGCAACCCACATTGCTCAGGAGTCTAATTAACATGCAGAGTAAAGTCCTATTCCACTGAGTAATCTGTATCAGAATCTGGGCCTTAATTATGTTTAGTCTATATTTTAAGCCTTGGTTTTATCAAAAATGAGTGTAAAGATAACTTTCTAAATCAGGGGTCAGCAACCTTTCAGAAGTGATGTGCCGAGTCTTCATTTATTCACTCTAATTTAAGGTTTCACATGCCGGTAATATATTTTAATGTTTTTAGAAGGTCCCTCTCTAGAAGTATATATATTATATAACGAAACTATTGTTGTATGTAAAGTAAGCAAGGTTTTTAAAATGTTTAAGAAGCTTAATTTAAAATTAAATTAAAAACAGATCTTATCAGGTTAGTGCAGTGGTTCTTAACCTGGGGCGCACACACCCCTTGGAGGTACGAGATGCCCTTTCTGGGGGTGCGAGACAGGCGAGTTTTTTTAGAAGGTAAATCATCGAAAACACAAATTAAGCACAGGCACATAAAAGTACAACTACTTTGTTTCATCAAACCCATGTATTTATTAACATTATACATTTAACGATTACTGTAATATACAAAGTTTTTTAGCTAATTGTAATGTAATTTTTTATAAGGGCTGCAGAGTGCTGGGACCAGGTCAGGAGCAGAGCCCTGTGCTGGCTGCCGGTACCCCAAGCTGGCAAGAGTGCTGAGCAGGGCCAGAGACCCGGACCGCAGCTGGCAGGGGGATGAGCAGCTGGAAGCCCAGACCAGCAGCAAGGTGAGTGGGGCCGACAGCTGGTATCCCACGCCAGCAGCAGGCTGAGCGGGACTAATGGCCAGGACCCCGGCTGACAAGGGGTCGATGGCTGGAACTCCAGACCATCAACAGGCTGAGCGGAGCTGGCAGCCAGAACCACAGACTGGCGGTGGGCCAAGCAGCTCAGCCCACTGCTTATCTGGGGTTCCGGCCGCTGGCTTCTGCCAGCCGGCCCCTGGCCGCCGGCCACTCTCAGACTACTGCCGGCCTGGAATTCCGTTCACCCAGGCCAGCAGCAGGCTGAGCAGGGCCAGCAGCCGAGACCCCGGCTGGAAGCAGCGTGCCAGTAAAAATTGGCACGCGTGCTGCAGGTTGCCAACCCCTATTCTAAATTCTCAATCCCTGTTATTGAATTTATTCAGTAAAGTCATAATACACATAACTTTTTTGTTCCGATTCCTCAGATGCTGGCTTTTCTTTAATGGGAGTGGCAGAAAGCATGGCATAACTAGGTCCTACAGAAGTCAGCCAGCAGATCATATTTTACTTACGTTTGTTTAAGTCTCACATTTTGAAACTGACATCAAATAGTTATGACAGCAATATTTTATTCATAACAAAATACAGCAATAAAATAACATTTCACTAATTGTTTCTGAAACCATGGACAAGCTGTTTTCTCAGAGTTGGAGAAACAATTTCTAATATGAACATAAGATTCTAATGCTGATAAAACTTTGAAATAATTGCTTGAGGGTGTAATTTTTGAAAGGGAGGGCCCACTAAGCAATAGGATGTAAAAAGCTAACAACGGGAAAATCAAGGGTGGGTCTCAAGTGAGCTTAATTAGTCATGGAAGGACAGAGAACACTCACTGGCTGTTCATATTGTGACAAACAGCACCATGGAAAAGCAAGAGAGAGTATCTCACGTCTTAAATCAGAGTTTTCTCCCTTCTCACTTGTTGGATAAGACTTTTTTCTCCTCTTAATATAAAACTCCAAAATGCTGGAAAGTTTCTTCACTTTTTCATTACCAAGATCGCACCTTTTAGCACATTTTTACATGCGTTATTAAATGCTATTAATATCAGAGCTGATTCAGTTATGTGTGTCTACTTCAATGAGAATAAAACAGCTTAAAAGTTATGTGGTAGTGTTGTTGATCATAAAACCCATTCCACTCAGGACCAAATTTTGGGTCAAATTCAGTCCTCTGCTATCCTTATGTGAAGTCAACATTTGTTATTACTATTTACAAAAGGGCAACATTATTTTCACAAACTTGGGAGGATATGGAGAAAGAAAGGTGAGGTGAAATGGCCAAGATTTAAAGATAAAGTATCAGACATCACCCAGTACACATCAATAATAATTTAATAATGATCAGTTTATTTTAAAATCTTCTCCAAATCTGATGTCAGAGCAGGCTACCAAACACAAACCTAATTATTCCTGTTTCCCCTAATTTCCTCTTAGTTCCTCAGTAGTTATCATAACTACAGCAAATTATTTTTGCAATACTCCATCTTTGTCTAGCATAGGACAAAATGAACAGAAAAACAATTGTCTTGTCACTGAGTTACTATAGTAAATTACAATATGTCTTTCACTAAAATCAATACAGAAAAGGTATGTGTACACTAATAGAAGAATAGTTGTGAAGCCAAAATGCATAGACTTATCAAAACAAGTTATAAAAATATATGACTTAAAAAAATACTGAACCTTTTACTTCACTTAGTATGCACAGAAAATCCAGTCTAGCAAAGCGGTGCTATGCTGCCTTCTAATAGCTCAGATGACAACACAGAAAAGTACTCAAAAAATCTCTCAGCTCACCTGTAGGACTCTTTCAAAACTCTTTGGGTGAGGGAGGAATGACAGAACATGCAATTCCTGTACATAGTCAATAAAGGTTAAGATTTCACACGCAAATTCATGTTATCGGGCGGCGTTATATCGAGGTAGCGGTGTAATTAGTATTTGCCCATATGCTAGGAGGTATCTTCTGTCAAAATAACTGCAACCCATGAAGGCTAGAACATAACAAATGGATGCTGTGTTTGACATTTCAAACTATTTTTGCATTTCAATATAAAGCCCATACAGAGTATAATGCTCAGATTTCATTAAAGATTTCAGTGCATTTTACACTGGCAACAAAGTGATTAAATAGGATAATCAAGGCTTTAAACACACAAACATTCTTAAAAACCAATTCAGAGATCAACCACCACAAAGAGGGGCAACAAAAGCTAGGAAGTTCTGCTGCAAATACAAATACTGGACAACAACATGGGGAGAGGAAGAGAGTGGGAGAAAGCTGCTTTACAACCTGCATTACAAAAACATTTCAACCCTGATACGATTTTTATTTCTGTACCCTTGATTCCTTTAATTAAAAAGTGTCCCAGAATGTGAAATTTATTCACTAACTAAATATTTTCATCTCAGCACGGAACACCGGCAGCTCTTCATTATGATTTCCACCCTTTCGGGCAACAGGTGATTTTCATGCTTATTCACCAAACCGGGTCAGAATGAAACATTTGTTTCCTGATAAGAACTACAGACTAAGCCTCATCCCTTCAGCTCAAGCCATCAGAAAGGTTCTTCCACAGCTGTTAGAAACAGTCCACCAACTTATTATTAGCATCAAGACAACAACTTAATATTTAACCTTAAGAAAATTATATGTCCCGGTCTCCCTTTAGGGAAAATTTCAATGTGTACTTTGGTCATTACCAGGGTGAGTTGAATGAAAACAGAAGAAAATTATCAGATAAGAAATTTTTCAATCCGTTGCACAACTTCTATCCTCATTCATTACTAATGGGAAGTAATGAGCAGTGAATCACAGAAGTATGAGGGAAAGGATAAGCAGAGTTTTAATTATTATAGCACAATAATAGGCAAGAATGTAAGTATCTCCCAGATCAAGCAAGAGCTTTGCAAACTGAGGAGTTATGTGGGAACCAACCTGGTAGCATCTTCCTACCAAAGGATGCCTCTCAGGAAGAATGGAAACTCACTCTGCAATTTTTCCCCTGATGAGGCTCACCCCCTCCTCCCCAATGGCTCTGAGAAGTTTTCCAGATGACTAACATGCCAACTGGTGCAGGATTTTAACTTCTTGCCTGCAGCAACTTTGTGGCCCTAAGGTCTTGGGATTTTCGATGGAATGAGATGAACTGGATACAAATCAGGGGTTCTAAAACTGGGGGTCAGGACACCTCAGGGGAACGTGAGGTCATTACAAGGGGGGGTTGCGAGCTGTCAATCTCTACCCCCAACCTCATTTGCCTCCAGCATTTATAATGGTTTTAAATATATTAAAAGGTGTG
>NC_133776.1:23082192-23109770 GCF_003597395.2 Chelonoidis abingdonii
ATATATAAAAAAGTGTTTTTAAGGGCTTGCAGGGGGGGGGCACTCAGAGGCTTGCGATGTGAAAGGGGTTGCCAGTAAAAAAGTTTGAGACCCAATGGTATAAATGCGTATGTACCTCCTGTATTCTTGGGATATTATTACGAATTTGTATTACCGTACTGCCTGGGAGCTGCAGTCATACATCAGGACTCCAAAGCGCTCGGAATGCCAGTTCATGCCAGAACTCTCAAAGAATGTTAAAGAGAACAAAATGATGGGAGAGCTACTGCACAGGAATTGTAGAAAAAGGAACTTAACCTTGGACAGAAGTTTCCTCGTGACCACAGGAGTGTGATTCTTACACAGAGAGAGGGGAACAAATTCCCAAACCTGCCTTTTGGAGATAATGGTGACTTGGAAGGCCAGCCACAGACTTGTATAATCTGGGCAGCTGTGGACACTCAAATAGTCTGATATGACTAGCTATATAATGCTGCTATGGCTGGTACCCATATTTTTATGGTGCCTGACTGTAGGATTCCAACCAACACTCATGTAGCTTGGATCACCAAAACTTGGTGATTATAATGTTTGTATTACAATACCATTTAGATGTGATGGCCCCATTGCACTGTGCACAGAACAAACGAAGAGGAAGTGCCTGATTCAAAGAGTTTGTTTCCCTGGCACCAGAAACATAATTTGACCAAGTCAGTGAAAAAAATTTCCTAGTTGAGTTCTGTCTAGATCAGGGGTCGGCAACCTTTCAGAAATGGTGTGCTGAGTCTTCATTTATTCACTCTAATTTAAGGTTTTGTGTGCCAGTAATACATTTTAACCTTTTCAGAAGGGCTCTCTCTAAGTCTATAAGATATAACTAAACTATTGTATGTAAAGAAAACAAGGTTTTTAAAATGTTTAAGAAGCTTCATTTAAAATTAAATTAAAATGCAGATCTTATCAGTTTAGTGCAGTGGTTCTTAACCTGGGGTGCATGCACCCCCTGGGGGTGCGAGATGCCCTTTCTAGGGATGCGAGACAGGCAAGATTTTTTTAGAAGGTAAATCATCTAAAACACAAATTAAGCACAAGCACATAAGTACAACTACTTCGCTTCATCAAACCTATGTATTTATTAACATTATACATTTAACGATTACTGTAACATAGAAACAAAGTTTTTAAGTTTTCAAGTTTTTAAGCTAATTGTAGTGTAATTTTTTATAAGGGCTGCAGAGCGCTGGGACCAGGCCAGGAGCAGAGCCTTGGGCTGGCTGCCAGTACCCCAGACTGGTAGGAGGGCTGAGCACAGCTGGCAAGGGGTCAGTGGCCGGAATGCCAGATCATCGGCAGGCTGAGCGGGGCTGGCAGGGAGAATCCCAGACTGGCGGTAGGCTGAGCGGCTCAGCTTTCTGCCGGTCTGGGGTTCCATCAGCCAGCCACAGCCAGCCAGGGTCCCGGCCGCCGGCCCTGCTCAGCCTGCTGCCAGCCGTGGGTTCCGTTCACCCAGGCCGGCAGCAGGCCGAGTGGGGCCAGCGGCCGGGACCCCAGCTGGAAGCAGTGTGCCAGTAAAAATGGGCTCGTGTGCCACCTTTGGCACATGTGCTGCAGGTTGCCATCCCCTGGTTTAGATAGCAAAATGCAAAAGGGACTAATGGAGAATCCCTACTGAACTACACTTCTCTACACCAGCAATCCTAACCACTGGCTATAACTGGCTACAGATAACCACTGCCAGGAAATGACTCATGCAATAAAGCTTTGGACCTTTACAAATCTTTACCATTTATAGCACGGTAACATTATAGCCAGAACCAAGTCTGTTTTATCCCTCGGTGAGAAATTCTCTGCTGTGGAAACCAAAGACTCTTCTTGATTTTTAAACAACTGGTGGGTATGAATCCTTTTCCAGCAGCTGTTAAGTTATGAATGGGCACTGATTAGCATGTTGTTTGAATAGGGATAGGTGCATAACTTGCAAACTGAGCCTTGCTGTGACTAATGCAAGCTGTTTCTTAATTCTCTGGGTACAGAGGGTGGATCAGAAGGAAGAGTTTTGTACAAGAATTCAGCTCTCATGCACAAATACTCATTTTATCTTTGTTATGCTGAGGATTTTGTTGGTTTGGAAAACATTTTATCTAGGTTTCCTTGGAAGCTTCTGGTCCAGATGTCATCCTCTGCTAGGAGAGCAGTCCTTTCTTTGTTACTGTTGGTGTTAACAGTGACTGATTGGTATGCTGGTTCTAATGAGAGGATTCAGGTCTATCTGCTATCTCAGCTACTAATTTCTCTTTATCCAAAAAGTTCCTCGCCTGTAAGTTTGGATACACAAGGTATCTGTTTAGGATGATTTACTGCTATTTATGGGTATATTAAAAATTCCTTGAAGCCAGCAAATTAGAAGCCAATGCTCTAGTAACAAATCACATCAAGGGTTTGACCAGGACAGAACCCAAGATATATGGGATATGTAGAGTTAAAATCAAGAGGCTACAGCGCAAAATGAATTACACCTACCACAGGACATAAGTTAGACATATGCAAGTCAGCACGGCTTGATGAAATCCGTCCTAGGGATTTGAGCCATTAGCTGAAGCAACCTTGGAACTATTAGAACTTATCTTTAAGAGCTCATGGAGGACAGATGATGCCTCAGAGGACCAGAGAAGGGGAAAAATATTACCCATCTTTAAAAATGGGGAACAAAGGGGATCTAGGGAATTATACACCAGTCAGTCTAAATAAAAATAATAATAATAATAATAATAGGAGATATACCAATCTCCTAGAACTGGAAGGGACCTTGAAAGGTCAAGGAGTCCAGCCCCCTGCCTTCACTAGCAAGACCAATTTTTGCCCCAGATCCCTAAGTGGCCCCTTCAAGGATTGAACTCACAACCCTGGGTTTAGCAGGCCAATGCTCAAACCACAAGCTATCACTCCCCCCTCTGTGATACCTGGGAAGATATTGGAATAAATTATCAATCAATCAATTTGTAAGCACATAGAGAATAATATAAGGAATAGGCCATGTGGATTTGTGAAGAACAAATCAAGCCAAACTAACCTAAATTTCCTTCTTTGTGAGGACTGCTAGCTTAGTAGACAAGGGAGAATCTGTGGATATCTTGATATATCTGTGATATATCTTGATTTTTAGTAAGGTTTTTGACACTGTCCCAAATGACATTTTCATACGCCAACGAGGTAAATGTGGTCTAGATGAAATTATAAAGTGGGTATGCAACTGGTTGAAAGACCACACTCAAAAGAGTAGTTATCAGTGGTTCACTGTATAACTCATGGTGAGGGGGTGGAAGAGAGATGTATTAGGTAGGGTCCTGGGGCTGACTAGTCAATGTATTCATTAATGACTTAGATAATGGAGTGGAAAGTATGCTTATAAAATTTGTAGATGATATCAAGGTGGAAGGGGCTGCAAGCATTTTGGAAAACAGGATTAACAATTCAAAATTACCTTGACAAAGTAGAAAACTGGTCTGAGTTCAACAAGATGAAATTCAATAAAGAAAAATGCAAAGTACTTCACTTAGGAAGTAAAATATCAAATGCACAACTACAAAATAACTGGGTAGGTGGTAGTACTGCTGAAAAAGGAACTAGGAGTTATAGTGGATCACAAACTGTCTATGAGGCAACAACATGATGCAGTTGCAAAAAAGGCTAATATTCTGGGATATATTAACAGGAATGTTGAATGTATGACAAAGAGGTAATTGTCCTACTCTGCTTAGCATTGGTGAGGTCTCAGCTGGAGCACTGTGTCTAATTCTGGGCACAACACTTTATGAAGGATCTGGACAAACTGAAGAGGGGCCAGAGAAGAGCAACACAAATGATAAAAGCTTTAGAAAACATGACCTTTGAGAAGAGATTAAGAACTGGGCATGTCTAGTCTTGAGAAAAGAAGACAGGGGGAGGTGGAGTGGGAGAACCTGAAAACAAATACATTAAGGGCTGTGGTCAATTATTTTCCATGTCCACTGAAGGTCGGACAAGTAGTAATGGACTAATATGCAGTAAGGGAGATTTAGGTTATATATTAGGGAAAAAATTCTAACTATAAAGGTAGTTAAGCTCTGGAATCAGCTTCCAAAGGAGGCTGTAGAATCCTCATCATCACTGGGTTTTTAAAGCAGGTTGGACAAACACCTGTCAGGGATGGTCTAGGTTTACTTGGTTCTGCCTCAGCACAGGTGGCTGGATTTGATGACTTATCGAGGTCCCTTCCAGACCTGCATTTCTACGATATGTCTCACTCCAAGCAAGGATCAGCTACCTAGACAATGAGCCACTTGCTTGACACCAAGAAGGTCTTCCTTACTAAGCACATGAAAAAATTTTGGTCTGAATGGACCTATCTGAGACTTTGAAATTACTATGAAGTGTGTCCTCACTCTTATGGTCTACAAAGAATCTTTTTGGAGGAAATCCCTTCTAAAAGGTGTGAATATATAGCTACTAGTGCACCAAACATATAAAAACAAAGATATTTCGTAACGTTTTAGTTTAACAACACTTGGTTTTAAACAGAAGTCCTCATGTGGATGTTCTGATGTCCTCAAAGTAGATGCCTATAGGAAACTGTGCATCTAATAATGCTTGTTAATACTGATGAGGTCCTTGCAAGCAACTGGCATCCTGTCCTAGAAAGATCCAGCAAGGTTTTTTTGTTTGTTTGTTGTTTTTTAAAGTGGTACAGGTGTGGTGCTTCTGCTGACTTTTCACAGGGGGCACACAGCATACTATTTATCTTGGCCTGAAGAAGTCCTGCTTCTTTTCACTGGGAAGCTGAAAACACATCTCCAGTATCTTGAGAGGGAACAGGACAGACTTTGGATCCCTTCAGGATTTCTTCCCCCTCCAGCCCAGATCTATAGTGGGAAGTACTCTCTGAGTTGGCTGGATTGTGTCCTCCTCATCTTTAGACTCTCTTCCAAAATGCTCAGAAGCTCCAAATTGGGGCTTTTCTGCATCGTATGTTGGTTCTAACTCTGAGCCCTGTACCATGACAAAGCGGGTGGTAGAGCCTCGCAAAGCGCCACTTAGATTTAACCTGGTGTTTACAGGACAGTTCTGCCACATCTGAGTGAGGGCAGAGAAGTCCTAGAAGAGAAGCACTGGGAGTGGTGGATTCAGATGGCTAAAGCCACCATAGTGCCAATACCAGATCTGGGGAAGGAGGAAGAAAGGTTAATTTTTATTTCATTCAGTGGCACTATATAAAGTTCTAAAATAAAATGACCAGAAGACAGAAAATCTGGTGACCTGATCTGAAGGGCAGGGCGTAGTCCTGAAGTCTCCAGCCACACCACTAAATTGCCTCTAAATTCCAAAGATGGTGAGCCTTACACTATTAGTGATTAATGAGGTCAACAGCTATGCAACAGAAAGAGCTGACTTAACAAGTTTTTCCAAAGTATCGTTTTGTTTGTTTCCAGTACAGGGTTGTGCTATAGAAAATTTTAGATCACACTGCAGTATCTTAGCAGATAATTAATTTAGCTGAAAACCGAGGATGACACTGTATTCAAGACTCTCATAGAGGCCAGGATATTTCTCCACACCATACATTTTACTCTTTTCTCCCCATTTTTACACAAATCACCTCTACTTCTGTAACTAAATACATTAATCAGTAATAATTTCTGCCTAGGCTAGTTGGGTTTTTACCCTCAAATGTCTGAACACTCTAAAACAAATTAAAAATGTCTTTGACTACCAGTCATCACCTCTGAGGAGGGGGTAGATGGAGAGCCTGTCTTCATTGAAATAAATGGCAGCTTTCACTGATCTGAATGAAGCCAGGATTTTGTCCCAGGTGCCTGGGATATTCTTATGGGGTTTGCTATTTCGCCTACTCCAGTTCATAAGTCAAGGTAAACATAGTTACCAAGCCTCCCTTAAAAATACAGAACAAACAAACAAACTATATTTATAGTCAATTTAAATATAATTCCATCCCCCACCCCAAGGAAAAATACTTATTTTACAAGCATTTGGTATTGAAACATTAGTTAAATATTTTAAACACTGTACATTTGTATATAGAACCACTACTATCATAGTAATATTGAGAGATCATCATTCTACTTTTTGAGTTTCTTATGGAAACTTCACAAAATAAATACAGCAATAGCACACATTCCTGCATGACAAACAGAACTGTAAACTTCAATGCAGTAAGTGTGTGATTCCTTTTAAGTGATATGAAAAATAAAAATATTTGCCATTTTAATCTCCTGACAAGAAACATTTTCCCAAAGGGTCTTAAAAACAGAAGGATTTCCAGGTCCCTGAGCGCTGCACTGAACCTACCACTGACTTACAATCATGGATGTTTCCCTGATTTTCTGTTCCCTTTCATTTCTACAGACCACAAGAAGTTGAGAAAATTTCCTAAGACTTGGGGTAAAATCCTATCTCCATTAAAGTCAATGGCAAAACTCCCTTGGACTTCAGTGAAGCAAAAATTTCTCTAAATCTTCATAATTTCATTTTGCTTTATTAAGACTCACCCCTCTCCTCCTTTCTGCTTTCTGGCTAAAAGTAAGGAAGACAGACTTTCTGCTTAATTAACAGGTCTGTCTTTTCCCATGTCTTCTGGTCCCTATCTCGGTAAGGATCAAAAACCTGTTGTGCATACAAACATGTTTTCTATGTCCACCAAAGGTAAGACAACTAATAATCAGACTAATCTGAAGCAAGGGAGATTTAGATTAGATATCAGGCAAAACTTTCTAAGTAAGGATAGTTAAGTACGGGAATAGGTTTTCAAGGGACATTGTGGAAACCTCATCATTGGAGGTTTTTAAGAACAGGTTAGAACAACAACTGTCAGAGATGGTCGAGGTATACCTAACTGAGCCTCAGCATGGGGGAAGAGAGGTGTAGGGGGGATGGATTAGATGAACTCTTGAGGTCCCAGCCCTACATTTTTATGCTTCTATGATTTTGTAATATGATATGGCCCATGCCCTGAAGACCATAAGTAGACAAAATGAACATTATTCTATTAATAGAAATCCCCTCCCCACCTGTAAATCCCATTCTCCCCATATAGATTAAACTATTCAGATTTTTTTTAAAAGCTAGAAGGTGAACAGTGTATTAAACCCCTCCATATATAGTTTTCTTTTAATTTGCCGACATAAGTGAGACCTAAAACTCAGCTTGATGCTGTTTCTCCACCTGCCTATAATTCAATAACTTCTGAAGACCACCTCTAATCTGGTAATAGCTGGCTTTCCAATATTGTTAGAGGTGA
The DNA here is from genome assembly GCF_003597395.2 of Chelonoidis abingdonii. NCBI lineage: Eukaryota > Metazoa > Chordata > Testudines > Testudinidae > Chelonoidis > Chelonoidis abingdonii. The sequence continues at coordinate 23,089,463 of NC_133776.1, forward strand.
GCCACAAAGGGAAAATAATTTTATGCTCTTTTTTGTTTTTGTTTTTTTTTTTTATAAAGAACTGAACTTTATCCCTTTTTTTCAGGAATATCAAGATTAATCTTTCCTGATTCTACTAGAAGACAAGATAACAAGAGTGGGAGTTTTCAGCCCTAAATTGAAGAGGTAGGAAGCCTGAATCTAACAAAGATTTTCTGCCAAATATATAAGCAGGAGCTGGAGTCAAATAAATGCGGACAATCAAGCAAAAAACAATCCAGTTTTATATAGTCAGATTCAAAATTCGTACCCTATCCTTGTCCACTGCTCAGATTAAGTCTCTTATGATGTCATAACTGTACTACTTTTTCAGTTATCCAAGAGTCCCGTAGCAAAAACAGGTTAGTTGAGATCTGATATTTCTAATGTAAAACCAAACCAGAAAAAACAGATTAAAAAAAACAAACCTGTTTTTTTTTTTAAACACATAATGAAGAGATGGGGGTAGGCAAAATTGATTCTCCTCACTTGTAAGTCACTTAACAGAACTCTCTTTCCAACATTGAATGTGAAAAATAATGAAAGAAAAGAAAAGGGAAACTAACATGTATAAGAACTTATGTTAGTACATTTGAATATTCATTAAATATTAGGGTCATATACAATAAAGAATTAAATGAAGCGGGTTTTTTGTTATTAATAAGAACAGTTTGATGTAAAAGGTACTACATGGCAAGGAAACTATACAACTACATGCACCGTAGCGACAGCTATGTAAGAAACAGAAATACATAATGCTGATATTCCCCAAGTCCCATTTTAATGAATTCAATATAATAGTTACATTAAATAAAAAAGTTAAGATTAAATTTTTCACAACTTAGGCCTGGTCTACACTACGCGTTTAAATCGATTTAAAGAGCGTTAAATCAATTTAACGCTGTACCCGTCCACACTACAACCCCCTTTATATGGATATAAAGGGCTCTTTAAATCGATTTCTGTACTCTTCCCCGACGAGAGGAGTAGCGCTAAATTCGATATTAACATATCGGATTACGGTTAGTGTGGACGGAAATCGACGTTATTGGCCTCCGGGCGTATCCCACCGTGCACCACTGACCGCTTTGGACAGCAATCTGAATCGGATGCTGTGTAAACTCTGTCTCAAATCGGACCTTAGCCGTACAAAATCTGAGTGCTTACTGTGAACTCCCAACGCTTACACCAGCTTGATCTTATTTCGCTGCCACCGACATAAGTATTGAGGCTACTATAGCCTGGTTCCAAATTCCTTGTGGGGGACCCCTCTCTGGTCTCCCCAACTTCCCCTGAAAGACCCCAAGATCCGAAGTATTCTCCGGCAAGGAATGATCTCCCACCTCCCTCCTCCGTCTCTCTCTGTTGTTCTGCTTCTGAGGGATCGATGCGATCTCTTTACATCACATACCAAGAAACTGGTTTCCGTTGTCCAAAGAGACAAGCCTTAAGCACCAGACAAGAGCGATTCTCTCTCTTTCTTTCCCCTAACTTTTTTCTCCGCCTGGACAATGGAAAGTATCCACTGAGCATGGGCTTTTCCTCCCCCGCAGGCTGTCACCGATGTAACAGAGCTCCGGGCACAGAAATCTCTCCCTTTGCCTCACTAGAAAAGAAACTCCCACAAGTTTTAAAAAAGAAAAAACTTTATATATATAAAAAGAAAGAACTTACATAACTACACTCGCATTAAGAAACCAATAGGATATGGCTATATAAGAAATAGAATAAAACATCTGATTAAAAGATAGCCCAATTAAACCAGTCCCACAATCAACACCCTTGCAAATACAAATCAAAGCAATCACGCCGATTACTTGTTCCTTTGTATCACACTATGTAGAATATTTGAAAGAAATGGAGTTAGAGAAAAGTTGTTTACTCACAGCCGAGGAAAACAAAAAGACACAGAACAAAGCCAAAAACCTCCAAAGTCCCACTCTTACTTTGAAAATCTAGTTTTCTGACTGGTCTCTGCGTCAGGTGTTGTCCTTTGTAACCTTACAGTAAAGAAAATTAACCCTTACTGTACCTATCTACTTATGACAGATGCAGCGGCAGGTAACAGGAAAAGCCCCGCGAACTTTGAATTAATTTCTGTTTGCCCAGCGTGAGCTCTGACACACGGGTGGGATGCAGCTCAAATCCAAAAGAGCTCAGCATGGACCGTACGAGATACTGGATTCTGATCGCGTATGGGAGACAAAATCTGTTCATCAGAGCTCCGTACAGAAACAAATGCCAAGCGTTGAAAAAAATCTCAAGATACACAAGCGCTGCGCGTGAACAAGCGTAACGGGAAGCAGAGACTCAATGACGCTCATGATGGAGAGGGTACTGAGGACTCCAGCTGGTCACCATGTCGCACAGCACTCTGAAAGATTTGCTTCTTGGCTGACTCCATGTCTGTAGGTTCAAACACAGTGTTGTCGTGGTTCAGGGAATAGCTCTCAGTTTTCCCTCCCCCACACATAAGAAAAGGGAAGAATCATTTACTTGACTTCTTCAGTTCCCCTATTGTCTGTACTGAATCCGCTGGTAGAACGCGATTCTGCAGCAGGAAGGAGCATACCGCCCTCCTCTCCCAGTCTCCCGTGGTAGACGGTGCAGTAGGACTAGTAACGTCCTCATGAATTCTTCACATGTGACATTAGGGCATCATTCCTGGTTACTCCATAATAGACAGAAGGCTAATAACTGAGCTTCATCATAGCAACTGGGGGCTTCAGCCCCTCCCTTCCTTGTAAAGAAAAGATTCTACGCTAGCTCGTCATAGCACAGCATGCTGTGCTCCTTTCCCCACATAGCTTAATTTCTGCTGGACTATCATTCGACGCGGAGGCTGCCTCCCCCTCATTTATTCTACTAAATTATGTTTGCTTATCCTGCATTCTATTACTCCATGACACAAATGGGCAGGACACCTGCCACGGTAGCCAGAGTGGGGAGAAGGGAAGCCACGGTGGGGTTGTTTGCAGAGGGCACCCTGTGATACTGACAGGCGCATGCAAACTCTGCTCGATAACTGGTCCTTCTAATACACTTGCCCCTTGATTCTAGGAGGATGACTCTTATTTTAGAAAACCATAGAGGGATGTGACTCGGGGATCAATCTCAATTTTGCTTTTGCTTTGGACCGCCCCTCGGGCGATTTAGCCAGGGGCACTCATGATAGCAAAGACGACTACAGGAGGGGGAGATAATCCGTCATCTCATTGCCAGTACTCCGGCATAGACGATACAAGAATGACTTGTAACCATCTCTGTATATGCAAAAGCCACAGGGAATCGCTAAGTTGTAGCGCCCCTGCGTGTATCGGGATGCTCATCGCTCTCTCCGCGGCGTCCAGTACACATACGGTCGCCGCGAAAAAAAAAAAAGTGCTGAGACGGGCTCATGTTCCGTGCTATGGCATCTGCCAGGCAATCCAAGAGAAAACGCAGCAAAGGATTTCAGCTTGATGTTTCCCGCAAGAAAGACTGATGACATTCCCAGAACCATCGGACAATAATGATTCAACCCATGAATTCCAAGGGTGGGGGAGGACTCGGGGAAGCTATGGGATAGCAGTAGGCACTACCACAAAGCAATGCTTCAAATCAATTACTCGGACCATGAGACCAATGCGAATTACTGGCCTATGTGCCGCATGAAATCGAATTTATAATATCAGTTTTATAAAACCGATTTTAGCTAATTCGATATTATCCCGTAGTGCAGACGTGGCCTTACTAAAAGCATTTCTATTCTCTGTGGACCATATGCACTACCACTGAAGCAAGCTTTTATACACATAAAAATTACGCATTTTTATATAGTTTTCTTTATTCACTATTGCTAATTACTAGTTAAAAGACATTTAGATCTTATCTCTGTACTTTCCATCCAGACATACTGACCCCTATAAACCTTAGATGGTCTCTTTAGTTTACATGAATGAGCACATCTTTAACTTTTAAAATACTTTGTTACAGTATGTTCCTATAGAGTAACTTTTTCATTCAAAGGAGCATTGCAAGTCATCCAACACGAAGTCAAAAACAGGTGATGTCAACAAGATTTACTACCTCCAAGACACATCTGTCACACTCAAATGCCTCCATAATTTGGGGTAGTAAAAAACAAAAGATAGAGTGTTTATCATTTTACACCATCAGAAAAGTAGTAAACGCTCAGAACAGCAGGAATATTCTAGTATCTTCAAACCTGAAGTTCATTTCTAATACTTAATAGGAAAATTATTTTCCTATCATGATATAATATACTGAAATGGGAGTAGATCAAAGCGCACTAGTGAACTGTTAGCGCAGGGCAGCAGGATTCAAATGGATAATTAGTGCATTGCAAGCTAGTGCAGGATAGATTTTCACTGCAGATTGCTGTGGACTAACTAAAACAATGAGGAGTCCGGTGGCACTTTAAAGACTAACAAATTTATTGGAGCATAAGCTTCTTCAGCCCAGACCAATGTGAGACATTCGGAGTGCCTTTTCCAGCTACCCCGGATCAACCTCACAGAGGACTTGGAGCAAGATTTTTTTCCCCGCAAGAGGTGCTGGCGAGGCTGACAAGGACCAAAACCACCGTGCCCTGGAAAAGATGGCATCTGCTACCACCTGCTACAGAAGTGAGACCCCAGCTGCTTGGTGCTCACCGTCTTCAACAAATACAATCAGTTCTGCGGCGCCCCCTGCTCCTGGAAAAAATCCATGACTGTGCTTGTCCATAAAAAAGGCGAATGAGATGACCCCAGCAACTCCCTCTGCTCCACCATCTACAAGTTGTATGCCAGCTCCCTCACAGCAAGGATCACAGACTGGTCAGTTCAGTGTAGAAGGGGTTCATATGCTGCGAGGGATGTTACTAAAGAAGTGGGTTTTTTACCCACGAAAGCTTATGCCCAAATAAATCGGTTAGTCTTTAAGGTGCCACTGGACTCCTCGTTACTTTTGTGGATACAGACTAACACGGCTACCTCTCTGATACTGTGGACTAACTGTTTGTGTAGACAAGCCCAAACACTAAATTATATGAAGATCAGGGTGGATAAAAATCAATGATCTAAAAAAAACTGATTTTTTTAATTTAAAATCAGATTTTTTTGATAAAATGCTTTTTGAGGAAAAAACCTATCTAAAAATAGTTTTAATTAAGCTATATCTTTGAGCTATCATGTCTCATCCTGGAATAGGGATTATAAATTCTAATTCTACAGTATGAGACAATATATTCATGAAACGTTTAAGAAAAGTTTTGTAAATGAGTTCCAATAGTTCATGGATTAGGGACCCAATCTTATGAACTTCCAGGGGCATCTGGATAGATTATTTAGGTTAATCTTTCTATCTACCCAATGAGACTTGGTGCTCAGTCTAGAAGATAGCATCAGAGATGCTTAGTTTTGCAGTTCTCAGACTGGATTTGTGTCTCCAGAGATGATATGCTTGTAACAGCAAAAAATGTTTTTAAATAAATAGATAGAGGTGAAAAACAACAGACCTCAACCCTATTGTCCCTCTTCAAGAAGCCAATCCCTTACCTCTCTCTAAAAGTGCAAAGTTTCAAAAAGTTCAATGAATAGGAGATTGCTGGGGGTGGAATAGATCTGGGCAAGGAGAAAAAGTCTCAAGATACATGTGAGAAGGGAGGGACAGGCAGTAGAAACAAAAGTGAAACTGTTTGAGCAGCATATACCAGAAGTCTTGAGGTCTTTCTGAGTGTAGCCTTCATTGATTTGAGATCTACCATACCATTCTCTCACTAGAAGGGAAAAACCTATAATGGCAGCAGGCCGTAAAAGAGACCCAGTTTGGGAATATTTTAAGGAAGTTCCTCTACCCGTGGGTAAGACAGGCATGTGTGCAAAATGCAAACAGTGCAACAAAGAAATGCAAGGTCTGGTTGCCCGAATGAAATAACACCATGAGAAGCTGCATTGAAGATGATGAAAGGAACACATCTGAACATGCAGGATCTTCAGGTTGGTAAACTTTTTTATTTCATACACTTCTTTCTTAAGGACTGCCTGTCTTCCTTCTGGACTACTCCTGAATTCTCATGTTTGAGCAAAAAATATAGTTACTCTGTAGTACTATCATTTTAGATGCAGTTGTGATAAAAAATAAATAGCTGAAACAGACAGATCTTCCTTTTACGATTTCACCTTTATAGTACTGATCGTCAGTGAATACAACACTAAATGAGGAGTATAGTAGTAATAATTGAATGACTGCATTGACTTATTTTGTTTAGGAGAATCCATCCTCAATATACAGGATCCTGAAGACTATCCACCTTCAAGATCACCATCATTTTCTATTGTTTCAGAGTTATCTGCCAATGATAGTGTTTCAGTGACATCGTGTATGTCACATAGCCTCAGTATATCACTGTAGCAAAAAAGAAAAAAAATCTCCATCATCCAGAAACAACCACTGATAAGTTTGTGATAAGAACCACCAGGTTAAAAAAGAGTCAATTGATGAAAAAAATGCCCCATTTGTTTATGCAACAAACTCTCCTTTCCGTATGATTGAGAACCCACACTTCATTAACATGGTTCGGTCATTAAGACCAGGATACAGTCCACCCAACAGAGCAAATGTCATAGGCAAATTGCTGGATAAAATGTATGAAAGAGAAATTGAGCAGTGTGCAAAAAGTCTAGAGGGTAGAATTGTTAACATGAGTCTTGATGGATGGAGCAATGTCCACAATGATCCTGTTGTATGTGCTTATGTGACAACAGAAGAAGGGAATGTCTTCCTTACAGAAAGAACTGATACATCAGGAAATGCACAAACAGCAGAATACTTACAAGAAGTTGAAATAAAAGCTACAACAAACTGGGAGGTGGGGGGTGGGGGGGAATTCAAATATCTAGTACGCAGCTTGGTCACAGACAATGCTGCAAATGTATCTCAGATGAGAAAAAAAGTATTTAGAAGAGAGTATCAAGCTAACAACATACGGTTGCAGTGCACATTCGATGCACCTCCTAGCCAAAAGACTTCAGTGTTCCAGAAATAAAGGCTAATGTTGAAATTCCAAAATACTTCCATAACAGCCACTTTGCAGCAGCTGCTCTGAAAAAAATGAGAGGAATCAAGCTAACTCTCCCACAAGACGTGCAATGGAAATCAGTAATGGACTGTTCTGAACACTATATCAAGAACTGGCCTAATCTGATGACAGTTTGCGAACAAAATCATGAAAAAATAGATGGCACTGTCACAGCCAAAGTTCTCAACATTTGGGCTTAAGAGAAATGTTGAACACATGCTGAGTACCCTTGAACAAAATGCAGGGAAATAGCTGTTTTACTACTGATGCTGTTGAAATTTGGAAGGAACTGAGTGAGATTTTAAAAAGAGAAATATGCAATGACAGAGTTAAATTACAAACATTAAAAAAATGAATGGGACAAGCACTATCTCGAGCTCACTTTCTTGCAAATATTCTCAATGCTTGGTACCAGGGTCAAACCTTAACTGCTGGAGAGGAGGAGTTGGCCATGACATGGACATCCAGCTATCATCCCTCCATAATGCCAACTATAATAAATGTCAGAGCTAAGAGTGAACCATTCAAGAAATATATGTTTGCTGATAATGTATTAAAGAAAGTCAGACCAGTGAACTGGTGGAAGTCACTTAAGCACTTGGATTCAGAGACTGTTGAAGTGATAAACTCATTTTTAACAGCAGTAGCTTCTTCTGCTGGTTCCTGCCTTTGGACTAATTCATTCAAAATTGAGAAATCGTTTGGGACCTGAAAAAGCAGGAAAGCTTGTTTTTCTTTTCCAAATTATGAACAAACAGGAAAATGATGGTGAAGATGACTGAGTTAGCTGCAGAAGCCAATATTTTAAGTTTCTCATGTTGACCTGGCTAACACAGTCTATTTAATTTTTTAAAAAATATTTAATTTAATTATTTTAGTTAAAAACAATTAAAAACAAACCTGATTTTAAAAAAAACTTTAATGTTTAACTAAATTCAAAAATTCATATGCTTGTTTTATTAAAATATGTTTGCTGTTGAAGTAAAAAATCCAGAATACATAATGTTGTTGTTTTAGTTAAATAAAACAATTTAAATGTCTGTCTGGTGATGTTCTCTGCATAATACAGCACGGCAAGAAAATCTTCCAAATATTAAATGATTAACCTGTTACATTGGAGATATTTATGAAGTCATTGGAAGATGAACTATCTGCTTCAATTACCTTTGGTAAATGAAATAACCAATCATTCATTTTCTGATATAGCTGTAAAACTAACCTGAAAAGTTTTCAAAATAAATCACTTTAAAAATGTAGCGTGTACCTTCTAAAAATGGAACCTACATCTATCTCTGAGTTGTGAAGAATATGTATTAGGTTACGTATTAAGGTTGTATATATGTATTGAGGTTAACAAGAAAGCACTTTTATGTAGAAATCCATGATTAAATTGAGTCTTCCTGACTAGTGATTTAAATCAAATCCATCCACCCTGATGACGATCAACATTCAATACATTTTAATGCCATTATCAGAATACTTTAGCCACACTCGGAAAGATACTACTGTATCATGTGGCTAGTGTCTACACTGCTGCTACTTTTGTCTAGAACGACCTAATAATAAGCGTCTTCATGTATCCATAGTAACTCTCAGTCTACAGGGACAAGTGTCAGGAAACACAAAGATACTCATGCAAACTGATCAATATAAATAAGCATTTTCTAACAGAAAACAGCTATACTGAGCAACAGGCAGGAACTAGAAGAGTCAGATTTTCTTTCAACTATATTTAAAGAGTAATTATTTTCATATACTGAACCGAGATTTCATAGTGGCATAAAATTGTGACTTTTTCCCTGCTCATTCCAATAAAAATATCAGTTTTTCAGTAAAAACACATTTCTCATGGGAAAAAATGACTGTTTGCTGTTACCAAATGTAGACAGTTTATAAAAACATAGAGTGAGTATTTCAAACAAGACACTCTGAGGTGTTTGCAATTAAAAACTGAAATCTAAGGTATTTTAAATATTGCCCTACAAGCAACTTCCATTTAATTTAAATTTGAATTGATTTTTTTTTAAATCTTGTGTTCTAATTTTATATAAGAATATTTAAATTTTGCAAGACAAGAATTAACATAGGCTTCGGAGGCTACTGTTAATCAATAGGAAAATTCTTGTTTTGTTATTTAAATCCTTTACTTGGTATCATTTAGTCAAACTAAAACAGGTTATTTTGGGGGTGGAGGGGGGTTGACTTCATTTTACTACTGCTCCTGGAAATTCTACTGCTAACACAAATTTTTCCCCTCAACCAAAAAGATAATAACTCTGCAGGAACGTGTTTACATCCATCTTAAAACACATCAGCGTTTATCACAGATTGGGCCTCTGATTGTCACCATTTCATTCTCCTTGATCAATATTTAATCACCGCAGAATTATATAGAAGAGAATGAAAAATTTCATCTCAGGGTAACATGCCTTTAATATGAAAAACCATTAATTTATATTTCTCTGATGCAGTAACTTCTTTATTTTAAATCACCAAATTAAAAAGTATAAAATAGAAATTAAAATTACTTTCATAGATGCAGTAAGCATAAAACACTAAAGCTTACTGAGTGTCTCAAAACATCTGGTCTGAGTAGTTCCATTTATTTCAATGGGATTACTCATATAAGGGTCTGAAAACTCAAACTGCTATTTTGTACTTTAGGAATCCTATAAATTCTTACCTGGGGCTTAATTATCATATAGCAAAATGTTTGGCTCAAATTTGGCTAGATAGCCTGCACTGGATATGAAAGGGATAGCTGTTTTACCCGTCTATATTTTCCTTGTTTTTGCAGGGGAGAAAGAAAACTTCAAGTACTTTTCCCAAACAAGGACATTCAGAAGATCCTTCTGTGAGAAGTAAACAATTCCGTTTTTCTTCATTCTAGGATTTCACTGAGAAGTTAGATTTAAGATGAGGAGGAGGAGGAAATCAATACTGCTGATGGAGATCCTGACATAACTAGTGGTCTCTGTAGTCTCAGTTGACAAACATTAAATGATTCCATTGTAACAAACTATTCTTCTAACAATGTGGTATTCTGACTGTCTGCTTACTTTTATCATTTTAACAACGGCTGAAAAGTACCACATGGGAAATTCATTATTTTATTAAACTGACGGGGAAAAAAGTTGTTATATTTTATATGCAGGTACTTTCTCTCTCACACATACACAGAAGACAATGGCTCAGGAGGAGAACAATTTAAAATGTGTAGCCCAGAGGAAAAATGCATTGCCTCATGTTCTATTAAGCAAAAAATTAAGAAAAAAACAACAACAACAACCTCTTCCGTTGTGAATACCAGCATTACACCAGTGTTTGCATCACTCATGGTAGGAATGGTGGGAATTTTTTGTAAAATCATCTTAGACATGATTTGATAGACTAACAGTCTATATGGGGCTTCCCTCAATGACAAAGTTTACGCTAGAAAATTGTGTACCAATTTTCCAGCAATGGTAGAGCTGCACTAGAGACAGCAGTGACATAATCATTAGTATTCACAGGGCTCAGGAGGAAAAAATGAAAATAAAAGTCTCTAGTGTAAATAAGGCCAATGAGTAAAATATATCTCATGGATAGCTGACATGCAGTACGTATCACATCTCAGGAGAAACTCCAACTGATGCCATTATGGCCCACCCCACAAATATACTACTCTTGGGGGAAATTTTGCACCAATGCGCATGCGCAGAATTCATGTCACCTGCAGATTTTTTTTTCTCTGCAGAATATGAAATCACATCTTTCACCCACCAGGGACTGCTGCGGTGCCAAGGAGAGGGCAGCGAGCTGGATAGGCTGCATTCCTCACAGCAGAGCTAGGTGAGGAGGTACCAGATGGTCAGATTGGGGCACGTGGGGCTACGGGGGGGGTGGGGGGGGTTGGAAGTTGGTCACAGATTGAAGTTCAGAAGGGCTAATGGGTGAGACAGACTGGGATGCGGGCTCAGGAGCTAGTGCAGTGACAGCATCGAGCTAGGGGCTGAATGGGAGGCTAGAGGTCAGCCAGGATCTGCATGGGGGAGGCTCCCCAACTTGCTAACTATCTCCCTCTTCCCCTGAAAAAAACAACTCTGTTCCATATTTCTCCCACCCACACCTAACAACCCTCCAGGTTCACTCCCAGCTCCTCCATTACCCCTGACTCCCCCAAGCCTTTGCCCTGCTTCAGAGGGGTAAGGAAATACATTTCTGTATTGTAGTTTAATACAGAACTTTGCATAGTTCATTTAAATATGCCTAGTAAGGAATCTTTTTTTTTTTTTTTATATATTTATTGTTACAAACATACTTGCTGACAGGTATTTTGAAATAAATTAACATAATATTATCATACCAGTTTCAATTATTTTAGTACTTTGACAAATAAAATATGCTGTATTTTAAAATATTATGTGCAGAATTTTTCATTTTTTTGGCGCAGAATTCCCCCAAGAGCAATATATGAAATAAACTGTGGAACAGTATTGTACTGCATTTGCCAATAAGAGCTTTCTTAGTGGATGTTATTTATATTATAGTATTATTATGGGCCAATCAACATTGATAGGTTCATTCCAGATTTAGGCCCCTATTGTAGTAGCTCTCAAATTCACTGAGCCTGGAACCCTCCCACTCCTTTATCAATATTCCCCAAAATTTTAGGACCTCTTGATCAAATATTTTTATTAATTCTAATTAAGGTGGGATTCTTTACTTGGTTCAATCTACTAAGCCCCTAACTACAGTAGTCTTAATTACTATAAGTAGCATAGTTACAGAGGAAGTTCTTAAAAGCAGCTGAAGTACAGAATAAGATGACTTACACTCAGTCTCATCTGAAAAGTATCCTTTCCTTGAGTAACAAGGTCCACTCATCCATTGTACTGCATATTTCATCTTGCTTGCAGAACCAGAGCTATCAGTCACTGGCAATCCCTAAGAATTCCCTGCCCCATTAGAGTTAGCTCCAGGTGCAAAAACTTCCAGGATAATCCCATCCTTGTTTCCTAAATAAGAGACTGTGTTAACTAAACTTTGGGGAGAAAATAAAGAAATTTTTCCTATTGCATAGCATGGGGATAATTTTCCCTAACAAAATAAACCTGAATCTTTGGATGTCAAGATCCATCTCTGACTCTGAATTCCCCCTGTTTCCAGGATGGCTGGATCTGTGGACCTTATTATTTGAAGAAAGGAAGTTTTCAGGTAAATTTCAACACATTTTTCTATGTCTCACTATATTGAGGTCCACAGGTTTGTTACACTAAGATTTTCACAGAAGTGCTTCCAGGGTGGGAAGTAGGATAATCGTTTAAATATGGATATCCAAAACAAAGGTGAGTTATCTATCTTCTGTGTTGTTCTTATTAGAGTACAACAGCAGGAAGATGATTTCTGCAGGGAACTGGCTGAAGACTGAAGACCAACGTGGTGAATTGATGGCCACATGGCCCTCCTAACTTCTCTCAACATAGGGCACCATAGCACTTGCCCACTGCATCTAAAGATATCAGAGACGGAAGAGCATTTCTTGACTCCTGTGATAAAAAAATAAGTTTACTAGGCAATGAAAGCTATGACACCTGTGAGGATGACCTGTGTGAATAAAAAAAAAAAAAAAAACAATAGTAGGCCTCAGAGAAAGCTGTGAACTTCAAAATCTCACCTGACAGGAAATAGTGGTTATTGGGAAAACTACTTGAATGGACTGGAAGTATGATACTTTCAGAACTACTCCAACTGAATGCTTACAGGCAGATCGAGAATGAGGTTCCAAAGTTGTGTTCTGAACTTGTGGGACTGAATCATGGGAGTTGCCATAAGGAAGCATTTAATATTAGAATTTGTAGACAATTTAAGCTTCCTAAATAGGCGGAGAACATGATTGTGCTGAGATGAACTTCTAGCCTGGACACCCACAATTCAGCTCTCTGGGAGAAACACAAGACTTGTAACATGGTAGATAACCCATAGACTCTGTATCAGCTGCTAGAACTAAGTTATGTTAGTTGGCTTCTTTCTAGGGTCCATGAGAGTGGAAATCACCTAATCCAAGTTTTGAACTTGTCTGGGGTGCAGAATACATCTTTGCTACAGCAGAGCTTGTCCTTGAGGTAAAGGCATTGGGAGGTTGAATACTAGGGTCATCAGTCTTGAGAACCATAGTCTCTTTAGCCAGAATAGTTTGAACATTATCACTGCTGCTCTCTCCTTCCTGTCTTTATACAGTCTGGGGGAGTAGTGGAAAGTTCTCTCAGACACAGGATCCATATGGGCCATAGGAGGCTGCATTTCCCCTGGAAGCTTCAGCCTGGAATATCAGTAGGAAAGCCCTGTGGGGAGATAAGTGGGCCTGAAAGTCCACACAGCTTTCTGCTATTAGCAGTGTCCAAAGCCCCTCACTTTATGGCCTGAGGCAAAGCAGAGAGAGGAGGAAGCTGAGCTCTGTAATCAAGGGTATGCTGGTGGCTCCAAGGACTTGATACTAAGCCTGCCCATTTGTCTGACTCTTGATCCACTGGGTTCTGGAACACGTGGGGCAGCGGTATAAACTCTCAAGTACTGCTCTGGGGATCTGTGGGATTGGCAGTGGCCTCAGCATTTCTATACCTTTTGCCAACCTTTCCAATCCTCCTCGCCCCTTTTCTGCCCTTTCTGCATGGGAGGCAGACTGAAGCAACCCCACCCATGCAGGACTTCCAAGACAGAGTCTGCATCTTGCCCATCACAGTCAGTCTCTCCAGTCCTGCTGGTTCTTATCCTACCCAGTGGTGAGAAGTGGTGCTGGAACAGTTTTTGTAGTGGGGATGCTGAGATGCACCCCTCTTGCCCCAGTCTGCGCCCTTCACCACCCCCTAGAGCTGGGGCCAGGAGCAGGCTGTGGATCTGGGAGGAGGGGGACATGGATGCAGGTCAGGCAGAGGAGGCTGCGGTGGGGTCAGCGGCCTGGCGGGACCCCTGGGGCTGGTAGCAGAGCCCCTGGTGCTCCAGTAGCTGGGTGGAACCCTGCATGCAGGGCCGGAGGCCAAGCAGAACCCGCAGCCAAACAGGACCTACCAGCTGGCAGTTGATCCCCTTGGCAGCAGCGAGGCCAGCGGCTGGGACCCCCTGCAGCAGGAACATAGGGCCAGCAGTCGGGACCCTGGGCAGCAGGAGAGCAGGATCGGCAGCTGGGACACTGGTTGCATAACTTGGGGGTGCTGCAGCACCCCCCAAACCTCTATTTCCTGCGCATACAGTGGTGGGTGGGCTGACAGAGGGAAAACCGCCATCTGCCCACAGAGATGGCCAAGATACACAACAAGAAAAGGGGTGGAGGAGGAGACAGCCTTTTCCTTATGTGTTCGGCTTTCATGGCCTACCTCTTTCCCTGAAGCCTGTATGGGCATCAGCTACAGCCACATCTGAGAAGAGGAAGCAGAGCTGAGGGGTGAAACTCCCCAAAAGGCATATGCAGCCCTGGGACATGACTGGGACTCCCCTCAGAAAAGCTCTGCAGCAGGGAGCCCTGGCTGAGCCACCCAATGCTAAGGAAGCGGTGAAAACTGGCAGGAACTTCAGGTGGCAAGGCATTCCCTTGCTTGCCAGTGACCAGCAGATCTAGTCCTGAGAAAGGCAGAAATACCCATTGTAACAGCTCTGTGCAGGGGCGGCTCCAGGCACCAGCAAGGCAAGCGCGTGCCTGGGGTGGCAAGCTATGGGGGGCGCTATGCAGGTTGCTGCGAAGGCAGCAGGCAGGTTGCCTTTGGCGGCATACCTGCGGAGGGTCCGCTGGTCCCACGGCTTTGGCAGACCACCCACAGGCAAGCCGCCGAAGACAGCCTGTCTGCCTGCCGTGCTTGGGGCGGCAAAATACTTAGAGCCGCCCTGGCTCTGTGGTCCTTCATGTGATGATAAATAAATGTTTTGTTCCTTTAATGTCACACACAAAAACTCTCAACAAAAATACCATTGCAATTTTTTCTGGTAAATAAAAGAAAGAAACTGAGAAATAAAGACATCTGTCCGGCGCAGAAAACTAACACATACATTTGATTTTTGACCTTGTTTCTAACCAAACCTTGAAAATAATCACTAAACAAGCATTGCTCTTCATTTTTTCTAACGAGCAGAAATAAAATCACCAGACGCATCAGTTACTGAATTTAAATCAGTTTTGTACTAACAAGAGAAAAATAAAGTCATTGTTTTTGCTCTGTTGTCATTCTAACCAATACCATATGTTAACCTTTTCAGAGTTTTACTAATACCATTTTAAAAAGAACCTATCGGCCCTAAATTCTGTTGCTGTGGCAGCAATGACTGACTTGATTCGGAGTCAACCATCCTCTCATATAATTCTGGAGTATTGAAGAGGGCAGGGCCTTCTCCACTTGCTTTCCTTCTGGACATATGCCAGACCAACTGTGTACCAGCTTTCTCGTTGAAGCGCTCTCCCTCTCTCTCTTTTTTTTTTTTTTGAAGTATTTGGTGGGAGGCTGTTATTTCTTGTTTAATACAGTTGGAGGGAGATTATGAATTTATGTTTTGGACCTGTTTCGTATCTTCTCTCTAACTGTACTCAGGCTGTATTCCTTTTTGTCTGCAATATTCACTGTATTATACACACAGAGGACTTTGGGCATGGAAAGTCTTATATTTATTATTGACAATCTTTGTTAGCAGCAAACTCATTTGCTCTGGTCATGATTTTATCTGGTATGGACGGAGCCTGGAGTTTGGAAAGTTCATTCCTCAATTCAGATGATGTTTTATGCTACCTTGAATAAAGAGATCTCTTTTTATACTTTTCAATATTATCCTCAGTTACAAGATATCTTTTATAAGATAACTATCTTAGATTCTATATTATAATTTTCTATAATGCCAGGTGTTTTATTTTCCATACTATTTTGCTAAAGGCAGAAAGTTAGTATTTCATTTTCACATCAAATGTTTCCCTTCAACACTAAAAATAAGTTATCTGCAGCATGTGTCATTTATGAGTATTAAAATCCCTAACTCTCATTTATTGATCTGGCTTTCAAGTGCCAGATGTATAAATATCATCATCTCAAGTGTATATTTTTGCTTCCTACTGCTGTCCCAACAAAAGATTCAAGCTTTCACTTCAACGTAAGGAAGAAACAAACACTGAAGTGCCCCCACCCCCACATACTAGACTACAGAACATTTTGGTTCCAAAAATTACAAAGAAAGTATATTTTTGAAGTAGGCTTTTCCCTGACACAAAATAAATAGAGTCTGCTTTGGGGAAATGAACTGTTAGATTTGTTTTTAGAATACATTTTACTATTTTCTTTTTAGAATACAAGATTGTAGTATGCTGCTAATTTCTATACCAAGTACAAATACTTCAACTCAGTTACTTTCCTTCCAATCATTTCAACTATAAGAGTACCACAAAACAAGCATATTAAAAAGACTTATTGTAAGCTGAACTCAAAGTCTGCACAAAAACTCTATCAATGCATTTTAACTATCTAGATATATTGTATGAAATATTCACTTACCCAACGATTATGAAGTGCAGCCAACTTATTTCTATCCATAATTTGTGTGTTGAGTACTCATACACAGAACAGCCATTTATCAAAACTTTTTGCTATCCCACATACAGTTTCATTAATGAAAGCCTCTGTAGTGGCAACAAAACTTTGAGCTGAACTGAATAAGTAGAGTGATCTTGCTGAACTACTTTCAGAAAAAACATCCTTTGGATCTATGGAATTCAAAATGGTCTTCAAGAAACTTTACACTGCATATTAGAGTGTTTTCTTAGCTAAATGACAATGTGCCTTTTGGTCAAATCATTAATGTATTGCCAGCCTCATCTAACCTTTGAGTTGAGTGGAAAGTGGTCAAAGTACACTGTCACTTTGCCACATTATGCTGCGAATGAATCAATGATGTATCAACCATTACATCACATCAGTTATCACAAACCAATTACATCTGCAAAAATAAGCCATGCAAAGCAACCAACCAATTGTTTGGTTAAAGACAATAGTTTCTCAGGCTAATGAAAATATTCATTTTTGCTGTCAACTAAGACAGAAAACAAATATTGATTGTGCTTTGTGAAACTCTCTTGCCAAAATAATCATTTTCACTGCTCAAAACTGCTCATTAAATCAATTTTTGACAAGTTAAATGATTAAATTAATTAAATGAAATGATAGACCCTATAAAAGTGATCAGATGCAGGGAGATGGTCGTTCAATATTCATCCTGTTGTGCTCTCAAGTTGCAAGGGCAATATAGGTAGAAAGAAGTTACAGCTCAGTATTTTAAACCATATGCTCATTTTCAAAAATGAACTTGTCTACTGGTAAAAGTGGAGGAAAGAGCATGTTTAAGTTTTCCTGGACAAAAACTGACAAATGCACACTTTATAAGCATGAAAGAGTCCAGCATGTTGTTCCCACGCTTCCAAAACTATTAAATGCTCCTCCCTCAAAGCAGTGAGCAAATAAAGCACTAATGGCAGAACAACTCAACCTCCCAGAGAGCAAAAGAGACAATATTCTTTTTAGAGTAAAAGATCTGTCACTGCACATGTGCACAAATCAAGTGTTATTGTGTGCATAACGTGGACAACCTCCCCAGATTAAATAGAAGCTTCCCTCTATTGCAGTAAGTTGTATTACGTAACTGAGCTAGGCTGACAAATAAAATTCCAATTTCCACTTTCTCTTCCCAACAGAAAGAGCTGCTAGCCCACCCAGCACTTTCTGATAGTCTGACTGTAAAGTCTGAAGGCACCCTTGCTCATCCTTTCACACACTCCAAGGCACCTGCCTAATTATTCCCTTATTTCCTCCTGGCAATCTTGTGTGTGTTCAGCTGCTCCTCCGTGCACTGCCTATGCCTAAAGTCTCCCTTCAGAGCCAGTCTCCCTCTCCTTAAAACCCACTTCTTCTCCAACGCCAATAAAACTTAATTTAAATACTCTGCTTTAAGGATTTAATCCTGTATTATAACTCTACATTATAAACTCTCCAGTCCAAAAAAGAGCAAAAAAATCCTGAAACCCTCAAGATGCCCACAGAACTAATCTATGCATAGGAAGCAAATGTTTTTATTGGTATAGATCTAGTCCTGTGCTTCTACCTCACCCACTTTGTTTTCCCTCTGAATGGGATCCCTGAAGCCTCCTGGAGAAAGTAAAGAGCATTCTGCCAGTTCATGTAAGTCAAAGAAGATCGTAAGAACTGGATGACTCAGAAGACTGATGGTGGGATATAGAAAACTCCATCTTCTGATTGTTGTGTAAGCAGTCATGGGGTACAAGGGAAGATCCTCTCACTGGTTAAAAGAAGGAAACTAAGAGTAGGAATAAAGGGTCAGTTTTCGCAGTGGAGAGAGGTAAATAGCGGGAGTCCCCCAAATATCTGTACCAGGATCAGTGCTGTTCAATATATTTATAAACGATGTGGGAAAAGGGATAAACAGTGAGGTGGCAAAGTTTGCAGCTGATACAAAATTACTCACGATAGTTAACTGTGAAGAGTTAGAAAGCAACCTCACAAAACTGGGTGTCTGGGGGCATCACAATAGCAGATGAAATGGAATGTTGATAAATGCAAAGTAATGCACACTGGAAAAACATAATCCCAACTATACATACAAATTGATGGGTTCTGAATAAGCTGTTACCACTCAGGAAAGAGCTCTTGGAGTCCATTGTGGATAGCTCTCCGAAAAGATCTGCTCAATGGGCAGTAGAAGTCCAAAACCATTAAGAACCATTAGGAAGGGATAGATAATAAGACAGAAAATAGACCACTACTATATAAATCCATTGTACGCTATCACCTCGAATACTGCATGCAGCTCTGGTTGCCCCATCTCAAAAAAGATATTACGAATTGCAAAAGGAACAGAGAAGGGCAACAAAAATTATTAGGGGTATGGAACAGCTTCTATATGAGGAGAGATTAAGACTGGGACTATTCAGCTTGGAAAAGAGACTGCTATGGGGGGATATGAAGGAGGTCTACAAAATTATGAATGGTGTGGAGAAAAAGTTTTGTTTTTTAAAACTCTTTTGCCTCTTTACCCTATAGAATGCAAGAAACAGAGTCACCCAATGAAATTAAGGAAACCTAAGGAAATTCTTCTTCATACAATGCACAGGCAAACTGTAGAACTCAATGCCATGGGATGTTATGAAACCCAAAAGTATAACTGGGTTAAAAAAAAAAATAGGTAAGTTCCTGGAGGATAGGTCCAATTAGCCAAGATGGTTAAGGAAGTAGCCCCATGTTCTGAGTGTCTCTACGCCTCTGAGTGCCACAAGACTGGATGACAGGGGATGGATCACTTGATAATAGCCCTGTTCTGATCATTCCCTTGAAAGAATCTGGCATTAGCCACTGTCAGAAGGCAGGATACTGTACTAGATGGACTGATCTGACCCAGTATGGCTATTCTTGTGTTCAAATCCTGCTAAATTAAGTATTAACCAAACTGTTATTGTCTGAAGATTACTCAGTGGTCTGCGTGGAGTTAACTGGTGTGTTTCAGTTTAGTTTGTAGTGAACAAGTATATTCACATTAGAAAGCGCCATACGCAGCATGCTTCTTGACAGTGTACATAGAAAGAGTTTAAAGGCTGAGTGGATGAAAAGGGTATGGAGAATGCAGTGCCCTTTTACCCTTACAGGAAGCTACCTCGGATCTGCATTGAGGAACAGTCCCAGGGGCTGAAAAAATAAGCTTGTGTTACCATTGCCCACTGTAAACCTATTCCATGGACACCAGAATTCATTTTCTAGTGCCATCAATCCAGCAATCACCACAAGCGCTAGAGTCATTTTTAAAAAGGTAGAAGTCATCTTGCTAAGTCAATTTACTAGTTTTTTCAGGCTTTTAGAGACTATGAAATACACATTGTATCAGTTTCAGAAAATACGCTCTTGATAGTAGTTATTTTCCACAGAGACATGATGAAAAATGGTATTAAGCCCATTAATGCTAAGAAAGCTGCAAATAGAAGGGAATTGCTTCCTATTCACAAAAGAAGGTTATAATACAACAGATACTAAGTACCATAAATCGGAAACTGTCGGAAGCCTGCATCCCAAGAAAGGGGAAAAAAACCATGGGTGGGAGTTGTAGGCCGAGCTGGATGAGCAAGCAACTCAGAGAGGGGATTAGGAAAAAGCAGAAAGCTTACAGGGAGTGGAAGAAAGGCGGGATTAGCAAGGGAAGCTACCTTAGTGAGGTCAGAAC
>NC_133776.1:23446278-23455239 GCF_003597395.2 Chelonoidis abingdonii
TGTTTCTCTCCTGCTCAGTTTGGCTTGCATTTTAAGCAAGGAACCATTAAGGTTTTGCTCAGTTTGGCTTGCATTTTAAGCATGGGCATATCAGGTGGCGGCTCCCAAGGGGATTTCTGTGATCCAACCCATCACAACAGGATCAGTCCAAAATTCCTTCATACTCTGAGCCTGCAAAGAGCTTTACAAGAGCACAGAGACCCACTGACTCCTGGGTTCACCTGCACAAAGCTGCTTGCAGGAATGGGACTTATACTATATACATATTATCATGAGTACCGTGATCATTTCCCTCTATTAGTGTTACAGCTCTTTCCAGATCACTGTCAAATATTTTTCTTGCTTTGTGGTAGGATTCACTGAGAGATTGTAACATCTGTTGTCAATAGTGAGAAGTGTACTGCAAAATTGCTTATGAAACTTGCAAAATTAACGTCTTCTCAAAAGTTATAAGAAAATATATATACCACTTTAAGCCAGAAGAATAGGATTGCCTCTGAAATGAGTAATTGTTTTGATTTCATAAAGACAAACTTTAGATAAGACAAGGGACATGGGAATCAGTCTCCAATCAGAAAAGTTTAAAATGTACTAAAACTGACATTTTCAAAAGTCTTCTGGTCTCCTTGTCATAAACAGATAGTTAAGGGTTAATGTCTCTTACCTGTAAAGGGTTAAGAAGCTCAGTAAACCTGACTGACACCTGACTAGAGGACCAATAGGGGGATAATATATTTTCAAATCTTGGTGGAGGGAAGTCTTTTGTTTGTGCTCTTTGTGTTGTTGTTGTTGTTCGCTCTCGGGACTGAGAGGGACGGGACATCATTCCAGGCTCTCCAAATCTTTCTGAACCAGTCTCTCATGTTTCAGATTTGTAAGTAATTAGCCAGGCAAGGCATGTTAGTCTTATGTTTGTTTTCTCAACTTCTAAATGTTTTTTTGCTAGAAGGATTTTACCTCTGTTTGCTGTAACTTTGAACCTAAGGCTGGGGGGGGGGGGAGGCCCTCTGGGCTATAGGAGTCTGATTACCCTGTAAAGCATTTTCCATCCTGATTTTACAGAGATGATATTTATCTTTCTTTCTTTAATTAAAAGCTTTCTTTTTAAGAACCTGATTGATTTTTCCTTGTTTTAAGATCCAAGGGGATTGGATCTGGACTCACCAGGGATTGGTGGGGGAAAGGAGGCTGGATGGTTAAATTCTCCTTGTTTTAAGATCCAAGGGGATTGGATCTGGACTCACCAGGGATTGATGGAGGGAAAGGAGGGGGATGGTAAATTTCTCTTTGTTTTAAGATCCAAGGGGTTTGGATCTGCATTCACCAGGGAAGTGGTGAAGCCTCTCAAGGCAACCCAGAGAGGGGAAAGTTTTGGGGGGACAGAAAGTGCCCCAGACACTGAAATTCTGGGTGGTGGCAGTGTTACCAGACCTAAGCTAATAATTAAGCTTAGAAGTGTCCATGCAGGTCCCCACAAGTTCAGAGTGGGGAAAGAAACCTTGACACTCCTCTTCTTCTTTTCTTCGGAAGTAACAGTTTAGTCTAACTTTATTAGAGTTGATCTGTTACAAGGAGGTACACACAACATCTAGTAATACTTGCTGTTACACTTGAGGCATGGTAGATCAGTTCAGTGACTATCTCTTCTTCCTTTAAATCAGGAGGTCATACAGACAGGGCATCAAAGTATATACTTATTTCATGCATAGCAACTTTAAACCTATGTTCTACTCAACACTAAAGAAACCTACTTTGGGGCTGGGGGGAGCGCACTATTGTTTATGTACTGCCACTATCCTAGTAAAGTCATAAAGGATAATCTTACCTCCATGAAAGACCCCCAGATTGATGGAAAATATAGAAGCACATTTCCTAATCCAACTCTTCCAGTATTTCATAGCTTTAAACTCTCACCTTCTCTTTATCAAGACAGGATCAATCAAGTAAAATGTCTGATCTCACCACTCCATGTAGTTTGCAATAGGTTATTGCTCCCAGTAATAGATTTAAAAGAAAAATAGGATAGTATGACTTGCTGCTTGTTCAGAAGCTTTATAGCAAATAATCAAGTCTAGACACTTTGGGGAGGGGGGATTCTGAGCAGTTCCTGGTAGCCATTTTAACAAAAAACAAAACAAAACTCCAAACAGTTTCTTTTTGATATTGTGGAAAACTATCAGTTCCTACATCATCGCTTACTGTATTTATTTTCCATCAAATCTAGCTTTGATTTTAGAGGTTGCAATATCTTTCACAAGTTCAGTCAGTCTCAGTCATTGGATAACATTTGTCATATCTAAGTTGGCTCTTTTTCTCTTAGAGAGTGTGACTATTCCTATTACTCGATGTATTTTGACAACTGGAAATAAGTGCCATTTACAGAAATTCTTGTTCAGATTTTCATTTCCCTGACAAGGCAAGTCCAAAATTAATGTCTCCTTCTATCCCCAGCAAATGGTAGCAGCAGATTCAGATTAAGGCATAGATAGTACAGGCCCTTACCTACAGCCCCAGTTCCCTGAGACACAAGATCAGAATCAGTTTAATTTTAAAATGTTTCTAGATTTCATGAGTGCAAAGGAAAGCTTGAAAAAAAGACTGGAGTGTAACTGATGTAATAGAATCACAGAAATATAGGGCTAGAAAGGGACCTTGAGAAATCATCAAGTCCAGACCCTGTGTGCAGACAGACAGCAACAATACCTCCAATATGTGCAACCTGCCCCATTCATCTGAACTCAAACTTGCTGCCACCCCAGAAAAGGCTTATGGGATAGAGGTAGAGCTATGGGAACCCAATGGTATGCCTACAGCCCTGTATTGCCCTAATTCAGAGAGGGCTGTTACTCTGGCACACAATTTCCACTTGGGCATTCTTACAATACTATGTACTAGCAGGAGTTACTGCTGAATGACAAGAGCTTCCTGCCCCTTTTCAACTTATTAACAGCAAACATTGTCCCCTCCATCAGTGCACAAAGTGCCTTATTTGTATGGACCGACGGCTCCACAAGCATCCGTCAGTGATGGATACAAGGAGACAAGAAGAGAGCTCCTGAATTATCATGTTCCTGGACATATTTTAAAAGATCTTTCACCAACCTGTATGGGTCTGCAGAAAAGCAGCCACGCCTCATTAGCAAATCAGGCAGGCAGGAAACATAGCCTCAGTTTCCACTAATGAGCCTCTTCATGTGTGTTATAAAAGAAGCTAGCCAGTAAGGAGAAAAGAGCCTAGAAATCTTTGATGCAGAGAACAATTCAGGGTGGTTTATGGGTCAGTTAGCAAGGTTTGTTTTAAGCTAGAGGTC
The DNA here is from genome assembly GCF_003597395.2 of Chelonoidis abingdonii. Lineage (NCBI taxonomy): Eukaryota > Metazoa > Chordata > Testudines > Testudinidae > Chelonoidis > Chelonoidis abingdonii. The sequence continues at coordinate 23,449,590 of NC_133776.1, forward strand.
GAAGCAGCACAATCTGTTTAATTTAGCTGTGAGAGATACAATATGGCTGGTGCTTGCAGACTGTAATAATGTTGATTTAAATTTCCAGAAGGGTGATAGCTAAACCTCCAGAAATCATCTGTTCAGTTACGCTGATGCTAGCTGTCACATAGCTGTATTAAAAATATTAACTCACTCTTATCTTAATGGCCCTTTTTTGGAATTAACAGAACAAAAAACTTAACTCTTCCTGACAGAAGAAAAGTCCAATCCTTCTATTAACAAGAGCCAAATTTCCTCCACATAGCAGAAAGTGGATTATGCTCTGAATCATAGAGAACCTATATTAACTCCCACCTCAGTGTTCCCCATGGCAAGACTGACTACTATTTGATCATACAGGTATGAAATGGCTTGCCAAAAAAATAAAAAAAATCACAGCAAAAGAATTTTCCCCTTTGATTCTTAGATCTAAATCCCTTCCCTCCATCTGAGAGTCAAATTACTTTGTTAAATGAAAGAAACATAAAAGTAAAAACTGAACTCAAAAAAGTTTGGTGTTTCATCTCTTTATAAAGCAATAAGACTTTTATTTTGCATGAAAAATAGTATGGTTCTGATTCTGTCTGCTCATACGTGTATTGTTCATTGGATATAATTTGTAAAATTAAGCCAATTGCAACTCTTTTTGCATGGCTGAGCATAAAAATTACAACAGTTTTACATACTGTTCCACTGGGTTTAAAACACAAACATGAGAAACACTGAAATCCTAAGATCGTATTGTAAGTTTACAGTAGTTCTATCTACAGAAATGAACTATATTTACTCAGAAGCTGAAGAAAAGTCAAACAATCATATAAAGACGCATCCTTCCTTACCCTGTGTGTGTGTGTGGGGGGGAGAGATATTAAATGTTAAGGTGGAGATGCTGCTTTGACTCTATGCTTTGTAGTCCTGGAGACTATTGTGGTAATAGGATGCATCTGTCAAAATTTGAAAATTCAGGGTAAAAAAAGGTTAGAAATGGGTGTTCATATGCTCCATTCATCATGGATTGTCAGTGTGAGGTAGTAAAGGTCAAAATCACTAGTTCTATGGAATACTCCTTACAAGCGGGTAAACTTTAACCATAAGGAGAGAAAGGTCAAATCAATAATGGTATGTAATGCCTCTTAGAAGCAAGTGAACTTTAACCACGTGAAGGATTGCAAAGATTCTTTTGTTGCTGATGCAGTTAATAAGCACCAGTGGTTACTAGCAGCATAAGGAGTAGGAGCATATCTTATTATCTGTATTAAGCCTCAAGACATGAATTAGAAGTATTGTATTGGTTCTTCTGATCAGAAATCCCTACTGTCAAATTCTGCACTGCACATTTTAAAATGAATAATTCTCACTATCTTGCCAGAGCATTTTAGGCTGCTGTAACATATGTGGTCAAAGTCTCTTTTTAGGACTCAACAGTTGCAGAAAGTAATTTGTGCTTTTAGAAATGTTTGCCTGCACAAATCTAAATTGCCATGACAAATGTGTAATTTGATCCATTTTATTTTTTGACAGCCATTTTGCTATGAACATGACAAAACAACCACAGGGAAATTTCCCCATTTTCTAGCAAGCCAAGTCATTTTTTGCCTGGCAAAATGGCAGATTCTTACATAGCAGAAAGAGACATTCCACTCTCTTACCAGAATGCTTGTCTAGGTAAGTCAAAAGCAGAATCAATTGTTGGGAGGTAACAGTAACAGAACACAAAGGCACACATACGAATAGCTGAAATTTTCAAGAATTTATCCCAAGATTTTTCTTTGAAGTGACATTTAAAGAGATGCCCAGGAACCAAGGTAAGGAATAGCTATTTTATCCTGAAAGCAAACAAATAGTATAAGAATTTTCATATACTTCCTCATACGATAAAAAAATCAATGTATTTTCAAATATGTAGTAATTGTGCACTGCAGAATGTACAAATTAAAGACAACATCAATGGATTCAAATTGCATCTTGTTTCCCCCTACGAAGAGGAATACATTAAATCCCCATTTCTCCAACTTCCAAAATGCCATATCTTCAAATTCATTTTTGCCCTTCAGCTTGAAATCATCCAATATGTGAATCCTGCTTTTCCCAAATGTGTTGGGGATCAACACATTTTCCTTATCTTTACTATGGAAATTTGTCTTCATTTCCAACCTAGGCTCAAGATCCCTCAGCCCTGGTGAGACAGAATTTCCTTTGCACTTCTGAGGTGTTAGTTACTCATATCCTTGGAAGCAGCAAGGCGATGACAGAGAGAGAATCCAGGCCCAGCAGCACAAAGTAAAGGTAGAAATTCGGGGGGAGGGGGGGAGCAAAGTCATTAGTTGTAGGTGTTTACAAAAATCCTAACTATCTCTAGAAGCACTATTTCCCCTATTTTAAGGGTAGGAAATGGAAGAAGAAAGGTTAAGTTAATTTGATCAAGGCCCCACAGTTTCAATGATGGGATTATAGTACAGAAATCCCTCTCTCTTGTCTTTAGTCAGACAGACTATGCAATCTCTCGGGCTGTTTTACTACCCTGCTTAATGGCTTAATCACACTGATTAGACAGCTGGCCAGCAGAGAACTCTAGTACCATCAGCTGCAGCCTAGGCAACACTGCCCCTCACAGCCACAGACTGACTTGGGGTCCTCCCAAACATCAAAGGAGTTGTAGTCATGTTTTGCCACAGAACCCAGAGGCCGGAACTGGGAGACTAGGACCTGGCTACCTCATAACCTTTGAGAGGAGATCGGTAACCTGCTTTCCACCCTAGCAGTCACTTAAAGGATATATTTTGAAAGGAAAAAACAAACTATAAACAGTTAAAGCTTGAAAAGAGTGCTGATGTTTCCAGCTCTCAACCCAAGGGAGGTCTGCAGCTCCTTAACACAGGTATTCAGGCAAACAAACATTCCCATCTACCATAATTTTGTCATTAGCTGCATTAGGCCAGTATTCTCACTGAACAGGCCCACCACATATTTGAGAGATGGAGCAGCTTCCTGCCCTTAGGTGGGAAATGGAAACTTCTGATCCCACAAGTCTGGAGTACTGCAGCATCATTTTAAAAAGACTGAAGTCTTTAAGGGGTTATCTGGTTAATATTAAATGCAAAACTGGATCTAATGTTGGTCCTTTACTACTGATTTTTTTTGACAGTTGAATGCAATGAGAGACAAATATTTGAATCATAAAAGCTTTCTCTCATGGCCTTCAGATGTGTGGTTGGAGGAAAACAAATGCACTTATCCGGCAGATGAAGGTATTTCAGTTTATGTACTTAAAAAACCAAAAAACCCAGAGTAGTTTTCATTCAGACCACATACTCTCACTTACATACTAATCCATCTTCTAGTATACAGTACTTAGAATAGAGGATCATAAACCCTTTGTTGTTACAAATGGTGCTGGGAAAAACAGTTATGCTTTTACAAAAGATTGACCATTCAGGATGAGCCAACAGAAGGAGGAAGTGGATTGGTACAAGCAATGACACCTTCGTTATCACTAAATTTAGCACAGAGTCGTTGAGAAAGTAAATGCATTTCTATTTAAATCTTATGTTTTCCTTTCTATGTTCACCCAACAGAGAAGGAGCACAATATATTAAATCAATACTTACTGCATTTACGGTGGAATCACTGCTATTCTTTCCACAGTACATTAAGTTGCTGCACTTTTTAGGACATTAAATTTCAGAAATGTAGTGTGCGAGAGAGATGCCTAAGTGGCAGCCCTATATATATAGTGCAGTATTAGGATGCCCGATCCTAGTCATCCAGGTATGATCCTCTTTTCTACTTTTACCTCATTAGTGCCCTCTATTCAAACATTAAAATATAAATAAAAAAATAATTTAAAAGTTATACATAGAACAAGTAAATAGTATCTAATAACTGCCATCTTGGTCATTACTAAGGATTGAATACAGGAGCCCCAGAGAGAGCTAAGAGAGTGAACATCTATTTCTTGAGCCAAAGTATTAAGTCTTCTAACGGGCAGTTGTAGCAGACTCAATATGACAGATTTTAAGGCCAGCAAGGACACTTACGATTGCCTAGTCTGACCTCCTGCATAACACAGGCCATAAAGTTCCTTAGTAATTCCTGCATCAAGCCTATAACGTCTGTCTGAGCTAGAGTATCTTTTCTAGAAAGACATTTATATTTGAAGACTTCCAACTAAATCTACTGGAAAAATCTACTGCAGCCCTTGGAAAACTTGTCAAATTATTATTTACCCTCATTTTTGAAATTTTCACCTTATTTCTGGTTTGAATTTTTCTAACCCAGGCCACTTGCTGCCTGGAGGATAAGGGCTGGGACCTTGAGCTTGACTTGATAGTCTATTAGAAAACAATATAGATAGAGGATGACTTGTCTGATAAGCTTGCGATAGACTGTGTTGTAATGAGATACATGTCCTCTACAACCTGAACTTTCCCATAGGCAAATGTCTTCCTAAGCAGGTACACTGCATTGCTGCTATCCTTCAAAATGGGGGAAGGGGGAGGTGGAGTAAGTTGGGTATTTCCATCATTATTTATTTGCTAAACTGTCAGCGTGCTCTGTGATGCAAGTGACAGAAAATGAAGAAATTCCTTGTTCAGAAGAGCAGACCCAAAAAGCAGGTCTCACTGTGAAGCACCGATTTAAAGACATCAGATGTAATTACCTTGTACTTAGTCAACATCACAAGCAGAACACAGATGATACTGTTGCTGGACTTCTAAAAACATCAGAACAGATGGTGAAGTGATTCTAAACCTACCACCAAGGCACTGATTACAGAATCTATTTCTTAGTGCTGGTCTATTCTTTATGGATTGTGCTGTGCCTCTTTCATAAAAGATAGTCAGTTGTAAGAGGATTTAGCTACACAGCTCCCACTGACCAGCTACATTTTGACTAAGCCTCCCTGGAACCACTTAAAAATCTAAGAGCATGAGGGGTGGGGGGGGAAGAGTTTCACACTATGTAGTATAAAGCAATGTACCATTTCCCTCCTATTTTCATCTCAGCCAGGACAGACTTTATTGCTGCATTGCCCAAAGCTTCCCACATAGCTGGTCCCAGAAGAAAACCCCTATTACTAGTGTATTAGCTCAGTAGCCCAGGCATCCCATCCACTCAGCACTAAGCATTTGCTGGGAGGAACAAGCACCTACAAATATCAAACTGCAGAAATGCTTCTCAGGAATTTTCAATTCTCACCCTGCCCCACATCACAGTTGAATTATTGCCTTGAAAAAATGATGCTGTTCCCATGACATCAACTCTATAGAAACAGTGACCTGTTCTATACAAGTTTTAATACTCACTTTTATTAAGATACCCTAAGAGCTTAGTTTATTGCAAATATTGCTGATCCATTTCATTAAAAAGGGCTGTTTATTCCATAATAATGTAATGAGACAAGCCGCTCTGAGGTGCTTTGCAAGTTATGAGAATGATAAGCAACAAATAACTATATGAATGACTTATCCCTTCATGTCTCAGGCCTGGTCTACACTACACGTTTAAATCGATTTTAACAGTGTTAAATCGATTTAACGCGGTACCCGTCCACACTACAACACTCTTTATATCGATATAAAGAGCTCTTTATATCGATTTCTGTACTCCTCCCCGACGAGAGGAGTAG
>NC_133776.1:23458978-23546564 GCF_003597395.2 Chelonoidis abingdonii
GGGACAGTACGTTAAAATCGATAATATATATCGGATTAGGGTAGTGTGGACGGAAATCATCTCTCTCTTTGGTGGGGGGACAGTACGTTAAAATCGATAATATATATCGGATTAGGGTAGTGTGGACGGAAATCATCTCTCTCTTTGGTGGGACAATGATTTTTGTCCCATCAGGCACTGGGCTTTCAACCCAGAATTCCAAGGGGCAGGGAGACTGCGGGAACTGTGGGATAGCTATGGAATAGCTACCCACAGTGCAATGCTCCAGAAATCGACGCTAGCCTCAGACCATGGACGCACACCGCTGAATTACTGTGCCTAGTGTGGACGTGGGCTATCGACATTATAATATCTGTTTTATAAAACCAGTTTAAGTTAATTCAAAATTATCCCGTAGTGTAGACGTACCCTCAAATAATTAGAAATAGGTGTGATCATGTTATACTTTTTAACTAGGCGATAGTAATAGCTTGTGGGAATACAGTTCAATGACAATAGTTTACCATAGTAAGTCAGCTCTATAGAGTTACAGTATGTTGAGTATAAATGGGAAGCATTTGTTTCATTTCTGTGTTGCAGCAGTGTCTGCTGCACATTTTATAGTAGCATCACTGTTGGTCTCCCACTGTTATTTTTAAATTAAACACAAGGCCAACTAAGTTAATAAGCATGCAATCAATAAATTCCTGTAACTGTGTACACAATAGTTTGTAGTAAAAGATAATAAAATTTGACAAATTATTCTGTAATTATGACTGTTTTCTGAGATATTATTAATACGTGAAATAAGTCACTTGGTCTAATAAATGATCCATACCTAACAACATCTGGTATTTCGTTAAACAGAAGTCACACAAATGTAACTGAGTTCAGGGCACTGTTCCAATTTGTAACACTTAATCTGATTTGCTGAAAGGCCAAGAGTTATTTTTCATTCTATATCTGGTGAGAAAAGCATGACAGTCACACCCTCTCTCAGATATAGATCTTGCTACACACTTATCTTCTATGCCTTTGTCACCTTCTGTTAGTCTATAAGGTGCCACAGGATTCTCTGCTGTTTTTATATCTACAGCGGTAATTGATGTTGATAATGATGACCCTGAGGCACTGCAAGATCCTGAAGTGCCTTCTGAATCAAAGAAACTAATTATGTTCAGAATAGTTTTAGTGTTAAGTGTATTTGTAGTGATCTGGGGGTACACCTTGCACTGCCCATAGTGGTTTGTAGTGTTATAAGATAACCTACAGTATAGAAAACTTGTACACACCTAAGTGCTTCAAGAAACCAACCCCTCTGCAGTGCAGTATTACTACGGGATTGGTGAGTCCCTGTATACTATTCTATACTGAATTCATTTTATTGTATTCTAATTCTTTGAAAACTGGTATTCCATTAATTAATCAGAATTTTTTGATTAACTGGCATCCCCAATTCCCACAACATGCTGCATAACAAAGCTTTTACTGTATGAGGTTCTCTAAAGCTTTTTCCCCCTATTTCATTTGGTTGAGATCTTAAGCAGTACTTTTCTGATGTAAGCTTTAGAACATAAGAATGGACATACTAGGTCAGACCAAGGGTCCATCCAGCCCAGCATCCTGTCTGCCAACATTGGCCAATGCCAGGTCCCCAGAGGGAGTGAACCTAACAGGCAATGATCAAGTGATCTCTCTCCTGCCATCCATCTCCACCCTTTGACAAACAGAGGCTAGGGACACCCTTCTTTACCCATCCTGGCTAATAGTCATTAATGGACTTAACCTCCATGAATTTATCTAGTTCTCTTTTAAACCCTGTTATAGATCTAGCCTTCATAACCCCCTTAGGCAAGGAGTTCCACAGGTTGACTGTGTGCTGTGTGAAGAAGAACTTCCTTTTGTTTGTTTTAAACCTGCTGCCCATTAATTTCATTTGGTGGCCCCTAGTTCTTGTATTATGGGAACAAGTAAATAACATTTCCTTCTTCATTTTCTCCACACCACTCATGATTTTATATACCTCTATCCTATTCCCCCTTAGTCTCCTCTTTTTCAAGCTGAAAAGCCTAGCCTCTTTAATCTCTCCTCATATGGACCCGTTCCAAACCCCTAATCATTTTAGTTGCCCTTCTCTGAACCTTTTCTAATGCCAGTATATCTTTTTTGAGATGAGGAGACCACATCTGTATGCAGTATTCAAGATGTGGGTGTACCATGGATTTATATAAGGGCAATAATATATTCTCGTCTTATTCTCTATCCCTTTTTAATGATTCCTAACATCCTGTTTGCTTTTTTGACTGCCACTGCACACTGTGTGGATGTCTTCAGAGAACTATCCATGATGACTCCAAGATCTCTTTCCTGATTAGTTGTAGCTAAATTAGCCCCCATCATATTGTATGTATAGTTGGGGTTATTTTTCCAATGTGCATTACTTTACATTTATCCACATTAAATTTCATTTGCCATTTTGTTGCCCAATCACTTAGTTTTGTGAGATCTTTTTGAAGTTCTTCACAGTCTGCTTTGGTCTTAACTATCTTGAGCAGTTTAGTATCATCTGCAAACTTTGCCACCTCACTGTTTACCCCTTTCTCCAGATCATTTATGAATAAGTTGAATAGGATTGGTCCTAGGACTGACCCTTGGGGAACACCACTAGTTACCCCTCTCCATTCTGAAAATTTACCATTTATTCCTACTCTTTGTTCCTTGTCTTTTAACCAGTTCTCAGTCCATAAAAGGATCTTCCCTTTTATCCCATGACAACTTAATTTATGTAAGAGCCTTTGGTGAGGGACCTTGTCAAAGGCTTTTTGGAAATCTAAGTATACTATGTCCACTGGATCCCCCTTGTCCACATGTTTGACCCCTTCAGACAACTCTAATAGATTAATAAGACATGATTTCCCTTTATAGAAACCATGTTGACTTTTGCCCAACAATTCATGGTTCTTCTATGTGTCTGAAAAATTTAATTCTTTACTATTGTTTCAACTAATTTTGCCCGGTACTGGCATTAGTCTTACCAGTCTAATTGCCAGGATCACCTCTAGAGCCCTTTTTAAATATTGGTGTTACATTAGCTCTCTTCTAGTCATTGGGTACAGAAGCTGATTTAAAGGACAGGTTACAAAACAGTCAATAGTTCCGCAATTTCACATTTGAGTTCTTTCAAAACTCTTGGATGAATGCCATCTAGTCCCGGTGACTTTGCTAGCTTCTCGGTGTCCTCTACTTGTTCCCACTGAGCCATTGTTAGATACACTATAAAATTTAATTCTTTTAAAAAAAGCTCCTGCACAGTTTTACATTTAAGCAGTGAATGGTTCAGGATGTTGTACTAACCTTAACTAGTTACATCCTCTTTACCGTTAACTCCACCATAGCATGATCACTTATCGTAATTGCCTCATTTTTGTTTTGCTTTGTCCCCTAAACTAGGATTCCTGAAAATCATTAGTCAGCACTTGTAAAGGTCAGTAAGAAGCAAAATAAAGTGAATCACTCTCTTCCTTTGAGGTCCATTGGTTGGCAGATATCTAATACACCTTTGTCTTGACACAGTTCAGCCATTGTTTTCATTTCTGAAATGTCTTTCATTGTTATGTTAGACTCATTTACAAAAAAGGGCACAAATATTTATTCATTTTTACATATTTGATTATTTTTATTTACATTTTTAAAAAACTGGACCTACTTAACATCAACTTACGTGTTTCATATAGGTTTTCTGAATTGTCCTTGAAACAATTGCTGTCTTGCTGACTCACAACTGCTACCAAGAGGAAGGTTAACACTGCAAATAAGGCAATTTTGTTGGGTTATTTTAAACACTGAAGTTCTTCTCATGCGATGATTACTCCATTGGAACACAGAGCATGAGAAGTTAGCACAGCTATTACAGTTTGATCATAGGAGCATGATGACAAGGGCCTCTGAGGGTATGTCTGCACTGCAATTAAAAACCCGCAGCTGGCCCATGCCAGCTGACTGGGGCTTATGGGACTGTTTAATTGCAGTGCAGATGTCCATCCTGTTTCTAGAGCCTGGGAAGTAGGACCCTGAGAGGGCCCCAGAGCTCAGGCTGCAGCCCTAGCCAGAACGCCTACACCACAACAAAACAGCCCAAGCTCTGTAAGCCCAAGTCAACTGGCACAGGCCAGCCATGGGTGTCAACTTGCAGGGTAGACATGCCCCAAAACACCAGAATGGCAGTTACACTATAGTAACATTAACATTTTACCACTCTGTCCCTTTAGACACACAATTACCATTGACTGTAAGAGGATTCATGTGCAGGAGGGCAGCAGAATTGGACCCCAAATTAAAACTTCCTGACTGGTCCCTCAGCTTTCTGTGGAACCCTTATACCTAGGAAGCGCTGGCCCTGGCTATTATGGAAGAATAGCTTTGCTATTAGACAGTAGTAGCTGAAATATTTGTTTATAGGGCAAGTTGTTCCTTTATTACATCAAATCTTGCTCCCTTTTCAGTGATACTCAGTCCCACATATTGCTTTCACAGATTTTTGTATGTATGATTTCTTCCAGATGGTGGATTCAGTGCAGACAGTAATTTACATAATTTAAATCTGCTTACTCGCATAAATTATACAACACACATGGGGCCAGATTCTTCCCTCAGATGTATGCACAGGCTCTCACTGAAGTTAATATGAATTACAGGAGCATCTATGGACCAAATGTAGCCCTTAGTGTGTATAAAAAGGGAAAATTGAGCCCTTCAGATCTGAACTAAATAAGCAAAGTTCAGCTATCAGCAATATGAGAAATTTCACAGGCATAAGGCAAATTAGACAAGATTTCCCCATGAGGACATTTCATATTTGATTGTACTCCAAAATGAAGATTATTGTATCAAACTGAACTATTCATTAGTAAACTTTTTACCCAACAGCTACTTTGATGCAAAGAGGATCAATGAGTATTCACTGAAATGTTTACTCATCTTGCTTTTCTTACAAAGAAAATGCAAGACCGATTGTTTTCCAAGTAGACTAAAATAAATTAACTCTCTCAGTAATCATCATCAGCTTCCTCCTCACTGCTACAGAAAGATTTTTTAAACTAAACAGATTGAACATTTCAGCTGTATTGCACATAGGAAGCTATGTGCAGGTGCCTGACAAATATTTTGTCACTGAAACCCAACAAGCGACATTATTCCCTATTAGTTGGATCCAGGTTTGAGTAGTATTAACATTTTTCTTTAAAAAACAACACACAACCACCACCAAGTGTTAGAGCAGAGATTCTCAAATTGGGGGTCGTGACCCCTCAGGAGTCACGGGCTGTCAGTCTCAATCCCCAAACCCTGCTTTGCCTCCAGCATTTATAATAGCGTTTAATATAAAAGACTGTTTTTAATTTATATGGGGGGGCCACACTCAGAGGCTTGCTTTGTGAAAGGGGTCACCAATACAAAAGTTTGAGAACCACTGTGTTAGAGTTAGAATGAACAGCAAGGAAAATGTTAAAACTACAACTGTGATTTTAAGGCAATGATCAGATTCTCATTCCAGCTGGAGTTCAGATCGAGTGAGGAGATGCCTAGAATATCTAGCCATGAATACAAGAATCACCACCTTACAAAGAAGCCAAGCATTCTGGACAGAAAATCCAGATAACTCACCCTCATGTCTCCCAGGTTCAATCAATTCCATGGTAGTTTGAAATCCAGACTGTCTAGTGGTGTACCTCAAAAGCCATCAGATTATAAGCAGCAGCAGTTCCAGAGAGGAGAAACCTTGCAGCCCACCCCCACCTCAACTGCAGGAAGGCAAATAGTATTCTCACTGAGCATTAAGTGCTATTAACTGGGGAAGTGGCAGTCTCTGAATGAACTAAGTCCAAGACCATTTAGGACACACATAAAAACATCACAAATTGCACAGAAGCGAAGTGAAAGCCAGTGCAGAGCACAGGCATGATACACTCACATTGTTCTGCTCTACTTAAGCATGTGGTACCTATTTTGCATGAGCTGAAGTTAGTGAAGGACAGGTCAACTCAAAGGTAAATATGTGTCTGCAGTTCTTATAGTGGCTGTGCAGGGGACTGCCTACATGCTCCGTAGTTAAGCATATGTTATAGCCCTGCTTTAGATCATCAAGCTTAATAGATCAGGCTGCTTTGTACACTAGAATGGATAAGAATTTCTCACATGCATTTTAAATTGATTTGTATTGCTCTTTCATACTGTTCTAAAAAACAGGCCAAATATCCACCACACCAATGAAGTTCAACAGAGTAAGGTCAGACATCACTAACCAACAGGGATAAAAACAACTGCTGTGTAAGACTGAAAAGCTGGGAGTGCCTACAGTGCTTTGCCAGATTTCAGACCTTATATCTATATCATTCTGAGTGATGTGTTGCTCTCCCCCTCCCTCCAATTTAACCATGTGCTAGATATGAACACTTAGAAACAAATGCTTTTATGCCCTGAAAGATGGCTGTCTCAGCTTTAAAAGTATATCAGGTATCAGGCTCTACAACTAGTGGTTTTGGGGCTGAAGTAACTGCTAAACCTATGTGGGAAAGATTTTCGCTTTCAGGACTAATATATGTTTTTCCAAGCTGTTGTCCTGACTAACAGTCAGAAGAATGTTGACCCCATAACTAAAAAAACCAACCAGCACTGGTATTGTTTCTGGGGGTTAGTGTTATATCAATCACTTAAGCACAGATCACTCACATGAATTAAAACATGCCAACATGGAAGACTGATAAAAGCAGCCAGCTACAATTTTAACTTAAAAGGGGGATAGCAGCCTCACAACTCTTCTACTTAATGTAAGAGTCCAGCATGAGGGAAGCATTGGCTTTAATCCACCACCAGCAAATGGGGAGGAAAGTCACCTTCAGCCTACTTTCTTCAAGCAACCCCAGACCACTGAGGGGAGATGAGGTGTGCCTTGATCTCTGAGAGACATAAATGTAGCCATGATCTCTGAGAGACATAAATGCAGCCACTTTCGAACTCAGCCGGGGCCTAGCCACAAGTCTCATGGATCCCATTTACCTCAAGAGTCGGCCTCATGATACCTACCATCCCTCCCCTCCACCCCAAAATGGGGTGGCTAAAGTTTGATGAGAAATAGCCCTTTTATTCTTAATGGAACAAAGTCTCTACAGTGCTGGGGGGGCGGAGGACTGGGGAGGGAGGCCAAAAACCTTCATGTCAGTCATTTTTGTTTGGTAGGATAATTTCTTCCTGGTACTAAAGGAGCAATCCAGTTAGGCCCATAGCATACCCTGAAAGTTACTGTAACCCCTACATCACCCATGGATAGAGTTACCACTTTTGAAATTAAAAAACAAACAAACCCAAAACCCAGCACCACCCTCCCCCAAGGAAAGCCTGCCACAATCCCAGCCTTCCACCACAAGGCAACTCCACAATCCCCCACCTTCAACAGCCACTTATCGTATCTAGAGAGATAATACACCTAGATATGATCTACAGCAGAGATGGCCAACCTGAGCCTGAGAAGGAGCTGAATTTACCAATGTACATTGCCAAATAGCCATAGTAATACAAGAGCAGCACCCCCACCCCCATCAGCTCCACTTCCACTTCCAGTGCCTCCTACCCACTGGCAGCCCCACCAATCAGCACCTCCCCCTCCCTTCCCGCCCATCCCAATCAGCTGTTTCATGGCATGCAGGAGGCTCTGGGGAAGGAGCGAGGGCTCAGCAGCCTCAGGGGACGGGGCAGGAAGGGGTGGAGTGGGGGTAGAGCCTGTGACATAGCCAGGAATTGAGCAGTGAGCACCCACCAGCACATTGGAAAGTTGGCGCCTGTAGCTCCAGCCCCAGAGTCGGTGCCTACACAAGGAGTCGCCTATTAACTTCTGAAGAGCTGCATGTGGCTCCAGAGCCACAGGTTGGTCACCCTGATCTATAGCCTCACATGTCGTCTCATTCTTGCATGACTCAAACCCCCTCTCTCACACAGATGATGCTCATGCATATTGGTGGGCAGACAGCTGCTGTATTTCAACAATTTTGATCTGTTATCACTTAAACTGTGGAAGTGGGAACACTGCAGAATCTTTAGCTGGACACAGAAACTTTTAACATTAGATATCCAAGTGTGCTGTGATAATAATGCAACACTTTAGATCCACATTTAAAAAAAGGGGGGGGCGGAAGAGATTCAATTATTTTCCTGGCAACTGGCAAATCCATAAAAACTGCCAGACCGGTCAAATACTGGCCAGGTAATAACCCTACCCATGGAAGGGGAATGGGAATTAAAAGCACATGCCACCTACCTCCTTGGTTAGGTATACAGCAGACTACTTAAAGGCCAGACAGAACAAAAGCACTCAAAAAACAGCCTTGCTGACAATCAAATACAAAATTATTCACCTTGCAACGAGTCTTATTACGTACAGAACATACATTTGAGTCCCAAAATAAACCCAGTAACCAACCAACAACATACACATTTTGCTCCTCTTTGAGCAATTCAGAAGTGTAATAAATCAGTTTACACAATGAACATATGCACTGTACTATGGCTAGACGAGATTTAACATTCTTTTGTTAATTTGGCAGGGGGAAAGATAATAAGAGAGAACACTACAATTTGCAGCCATCTGTGGTACTGAAAACAGTAATAAACTTGAAAAGTGCTGTTATTATATAGTGCTCAGTCCTAACAAGCCATGATTTCAAATATTTATGCCTAAATTAATACCTCAACTTTTGTAGGAAGAAAAATATTTTTACCATTAATCTTTTCCACCAGTTCAAGATCCAATAGTACAATACAGTTTACACAGTCAGATATCACTGGGTAAGTCATAGTCAATTATAAATGTAGGATGCTAAGCTACTTAATGCTTTTTCTTTTAAACTTACGATTAACACCAGTTGTAATCATGGTCTTAAGCCACTTCATCTTTGTGCAGAGAAGAATACTTCTACATATTGAGTTTTGTGGGGCATATCTATCATTGAACTCATTGCTTTGCTTACAACATTTACTAAATTAAAGGATAATAAAGTCAATATTTTAAATTAAAATTCATGTAAGAATATTAATATGCTGCTTAGTGTCAGAAGCAGTCAATAAGGTCTATATGTAGTTGCTTCTCATCCCTTGCCCCATGATTAAATAGGTTCAATGTCCTAATGATACATCTAGTAATCTACACTTTACCAAAAAAATCAAAAAAACCAACCAAACAAAAAAAAAAAAAACACCACCAAAACCTACAGACTTCTCAGTATTTTAGTACTACAGGGCACATTTATCATCCTCAGGCCTCTGCTTTACTTTTTAATTACAACACTTCACCTAAAGATGTTACTTCAAGTCATAAACTTAGAGGAGACAACAGACTAATTTGCAGATTGGTAGTTAAATCTTCTGCTTCAATTACATTAATTTGTTGGTGCACTTCTCACTAAGCAAAAAAAATAATGTTAACTTGCTTCATGATTTAGGTTTCTGTGAAAACCTAAGTTTCCTAGATTGCAATGTTATGTTGTTCTAAAACTACACTAATGCTTGATGACCACATGATTTCTATAGAACCTCATGTTAACTTAAACCATCACTAGAGAATCATTTTCATAGTATAGTGTTTAGGGTTATTGCCTCAAAAACCTGACTGTTGATTTAAAACAAAATCATTTTGCCTTTTGATGGACATTTAAGTGCAAACTTTTTAAATGTAGAGGATTTTTTGTTTGGTTGAGGGTGTTTTTTTTAAAAAAAATAAGCAAGCAGCTCTTACTTTTGGGAGACCAAAAAAATGAAGAGGCTGATACCAGTCACTAAGTACTAAAGAATGGATCTGGGAAGCACTTGTCTTGATATCATAGGTGCTGGAACGAGGTGCTGCAGCACCCCCTGACTTGAAGTGGTTTCCATTATATGCAGGGTTTACGGTTTGGTTCAGTGGCTGTCAGCACCTCCACTATAAAATAGTTCCAGCACCCGTTTGATATCCTCCTCCTTTACTTCGTTGCTGAATGTAAAACTCACCAATATTTCTGGCCAAACTTATCTCACCTTGCAGGAGAGACATTTTCCATTGAGGCTTCACAGTGATTACAAAGCTGAACGTTTCTAGATCAATAATTGTCACACTAGGATTTTTGTTCTGTGGCAAGCTACACAGCAGTCATCACTGATCTCAGTAGCTGGTTCTTAAGTCCTCTTTAGAAGAAAAGAGGCTGTCACATAGTTTAGGACATACCTTTAGCGTTTGTAAGATTGGGCTTTGACAGAACCAAAGTTTTGCTGGGGTGTTTTTGAGGGGGTGGGAAACAGTAAAGTTACACAGTCCCCTGAAGTTCTGTGAACCTAAAACAGAATAGCAAAATTGCTAGTGCATAAGGACCAGAAAGCTCCTCTGACTAGCCTACTATTATTCATTTATATTATAGTAGCACCCAAAGGACCTGGTCAGGATTGAGAGCGTCCTGCACCATTTCACAATTTCCAAATATAAGGTCACGCTGATTTTCTTATAGGATAGAATAAGATTAATGCACTTTAGCTTAGCCAGTTCAGAGTCTCACTTTTTATCTACCCTTTCCTTGCCTTTTTGTTAGCAAAGACACCAAGAGCGTCAGTATGAGAATTCAACCTCACACACAAGTATCATCCTCACATATGGGGAGTACCTGTTCTTCCTCCTGATGTGGACTCCACCTTTCTCTCTTTGACTCCTTATTCTCCCATCTCCAGGCATTCTTCAGTAGTTTCCCCCAGTTTTATTATCCACCTTTCCCTGAATACATTGCAGCCCCACTTGCCCTTCTCCCACCAGATTCCACCTCCTGACACCAAAGCCCTGGTCAGCTCACTCTACCACACTGCCTGGTAACAGATGCACACATGGGAGTGTGCATCTCAGGTTCTACTCACTCCCCTTGAGGGCTCTTGTGCCTCCCTCTCCCATATCAGACTCCAATATTCCCTCCAGGCCCTCCTCCTTGGCTCTGTCAGTGCCCTGTAGCTCCTGCTCCCCTTCCATGCTCCAGCAGGCCCTCTCAGCAGGCTCCAGAGGCTGCTCCTATCCACAAGGTAGCACGTTTGCTGGGGCAAGGAAGGAGCCGCCCAGCTAGAATCCTTATGGCCTCCTATTTCAGTGGCTCCTCCCTCTCCATATGTTGCAGTATACTATTGTGGGGGTCTAAGGCTGCTACTGTACACATCAGTGGGCTGGAGGTAGGTGGCAGTTCCTCACTGCTCTGCCTGCTTCACATTCCTGCCCTGATCAGAGCACACTAGGAGTTGGGAAACCTGGAAACAGCAGGCAGCTGTAATGGCTCCCCATATTCTACAAGTGACACAGCAACTTCTAGTAGAGAAAGCGCAAACTGCAGGGAAGTCTGAGCAGCCTATGGCTTTATGCAAGATCATGCGCAGTCAAAAAAGTCACTCTTGAAATTGAGTGTTGGCAACACCTAAACTCAGTTTTGCAGACAGATACTTGCTTCAGTACATGTGGAAATAAATGGGAACAGAAGAGAGAATATAATGGTATCGGATCATCAAAATGCAGAGTTTTTAAAATGTCTGGTAAGTCTAGACAGTTCTACAATGTGAAGATAGCAGATGAATAGGGTTATATTTTTAAACTCTCTTATACACAAAGGACAGACTCCTATGCCCAGTGCCAACTTAAAAGGGTGGAAATGGGAATGAGACAGTTAATAGGAAAAATAAAATTGACACCTTTCACAGTGATTTCTTTATTATTTTTATCTTTGCTTTTTGTTCTCTTTGGATTTTTAAATGTTTCTTTCTAAGAAAGTTACAAATAAGAAGAATTTGAATATAATTTACACATTAATTAATTTCCTTTTTTTAAAAAAGTGTTTTAAAAAGTAAATTTAAACACCAAAATGTGAAATGGACTATTCTAATTTATTACATTTGATATATTTGGGATAGTAGTAGCTCTTAGATTTCAGATACAGTTCATTAACATTCAAAATGTGAAAGTCATGCCCTCAAAAGAGTCATGGGACTGAATTAAATATGAGATTTTAAACTAATAAATGTTGGATTCTTTTTATTTGTCTTCTGGTTTTTAAGCCTGCAGGATTCACATTTGCAAGCTTTTCTGGGCAACCATGAGGATAGAAACTTACTTTCTGCTTTCATTTTTTAATATAGATTCTCACACAATGAGGACTTCGGGAGCCAGGGCTTTAAGAAAAACAAGTATCTGAAGATGCACAATGTTGCAGGAGTTGGCAACAATACAACAGCAATTTCATGTAGCCAAGAAGCCAAAATATTTTTGGATCATTTTGACTGAACAAGAAACAGTGCTCGATACAGTCCTGCAATAGAATCTACATGACCAGACCCTTATGTCTCTGCAGTGTCACATTCAAGTCTAGGTACTCCAGCCCCCAACTTCTCCCCACTTTTTTTTAAAAATGATTCAGCATTTCAGTGACACCAAGCTCTCATGACCCTGACTATGTGGATCTGATTGCAGGCTCAGGAAAAATGTACAGTAACTCCTCGCTTAACATTGTAGTTATGTTCCTGAAAAATGCGACTTTAAGTGAAACGATGTTAAGCAAATCCAATTCCCTCATAAGAATTAATGTAAATGGGGGTGGGTGTTCGTTTCCAGGGAATTTTTTTTCACCAGACAAAAAACTATATATTATGTAGATATACACACAGTATGTTTTAAAAAACACTTTAATACTGTTCAGAGCTATGATGGTTGTGAAGCTTGGTTGAGGCGGTGAAGTTAGAGGGTAGAAGATGGAGGGATATTTCCCAGAGAATGCCTTGCTACTAAATGATGAACTAGGACTCGGCTGAGCCCTCAAGGGTTAACACACTGTTGTTAAGGTAAGCTCTCACACAAGGCAGCACGAACATCAGGAAGGGAAGAGAGCATAGCAGACAGAGACAGACACCTTGTGTGTGGGAGAGAGAGATGCACACTGCCCCCTTAAGTAAGCTGACCCACTCTTAAGTGCATTGTCTTTTTAAGTGGATCAGGAAGTTGAGAGAGCAGCTGCTGCCCCAAGCTCTCTATATCTCTCTGTCCATGTCCCCTCCCTGTTCTATATGGAGAAGGGGTAAGTGGGGTGCAGGAGCAGGAGGGAGGGGGACACCCTGACATTAGTCCTCCCCCCCCCCTGCACAGCAAGCAAGAGTCTCTGGGAGCAGCTCCAAGGCAGAGGGCAGGAGCAGCACATGGCAGTGGGGGGAGGGACAGCTGAACTGCCAGCAGTTGATAGCCTACAATTGATGGCCTGTTGGGTGGCTGCAGCACATGGAATTTAGGGAGCAGGGAGCAGACAGGGGTGCTGCCGGTCCACCCTGGTTACAAGCCCTCCACCAGCTAGCTGCAATAGGCTGCTCTTCCTGCAAGCAGTAGACAAAGCAGGCAGCTGCAACGTTAGAAGGGAGCATTGCACAACCCCTTTAAACAAGCATGTTCCCTAACTGATCAGCAACGTAACAACGAAACAACGTTAATCGGGATGACTAAGTGAGATGTTAACTATACTGGTTTGAGAAGTGCTCTGGAGATCATTTTATGATTATAAAAAACATTTAGAAGAAGTTATAATTAAGCAAAACTGTTTGACAAGAAAAAATTATATTTCATGAACAAGTCATAAAAAGTGTCCCAGAAAAAAATTCATGACAGTGCCACAGAAGGTTATTGTTTTACGAAAGTACTTGGAGGTCAGATGTATTCTGAACAGGGACAGACTGATTTTTGCTTTTCAAAGGCAGTTAATTACCTGGGACATAAATAAATGGAATGAACCTATGCAGGAAAGTATAATACTTCTCATGCAAAATTGAGTTTTTTGTATCACCACCAGTTACAAGGTTCTGCAGGTCAAATTATGCCCTCAGTGACAGTTCTCTATCCCACTATCTCCAAATTATGCCCTGAGACTAAATTAGGTTATTTCATTGCTTTTAATTAAGTTGACAGTTTTAATGGATGGCAAGGTTGGCCCAAGCAATTAAAATATAGTTAACAATTCTGCTGATGCGCAAGCCACAATAGACTGCAGATCATTCTCCCAAAGCTTATTACTAATTAAGAATCAATAGTGTGCTGGATCCTGTATAACACAATTATTTTTGTCACCCACAAAATTCAGATTGCACTCAGCTGTTCTAGTAAGCAGAACTTCCCTTTATCAGAGGGATATCTGAAGTGGGGGTTTTTTAACCAACAAAAACTTATGCCCAAATAAATCAGTTATTTTTAAGGTGCCACTGAACTCCTTGTTCCCTTTATTACGGAGTTTAACTGTTGCCTCTTTCTTCCAGGGATGATAGTATCTACTTGCAGCACCAGACAACTAGTAACCTTTGTGACTATAGCTTCATCTTAGAGATGAAAGTGAAAAAGGAAAAACCTTTAACACTAGAGGCAGACCGAGCAAAGCAGGTTTGTTCAGTCTGAGTTGCAATCAAATTAGAGCACAAGATTAGCATAATACAGAGAATTAGCTGAAAGTTCCAACATTCAGAACACTGGTTGGCTAAACCATGGTAGCTGGTCCAAAAGCCAACTATTCACCTGGAGAAGACAGACAGGGTCATGGTCAGTTTAACCTATCTATATCAAGAGCAGGTGGAGTTACAGATGCTCTGTGGTGCAGTTCCTAAATTCTGAATCTCTGTATGAATAATGTCCTGTTTCCAAAGTATATCAAGAACAGATGGCAAATGCTATTGTCAAAGTCAGCTGCAAGAAGAAAATTTTACAACCATGGTAATAAGACGCTTTATCTAGTAGCTCTTTAAAGAGACATCCCAAAGCTCTTTAAGCCTCACACACCCCTTTGAGGAAGGAAAGTATGGTTCTTCACTAATTGGCTCTGCAGCCTCCCACTGTGGGATGCTTCTGGGTCGGAGCCATCTGGAAAATAGTTACCACTGGAGGCCAGACAATGATCAGTCATGTGATGTAAAGGGTAACGTGGCCCCAACTACACTTTTCTACTTTCCTGCCACTGTTGTTCCTTTACCTTTCATGTCTCAATCTCTTTCTAGTAATCTGTCCCCTGTGTTTACATTAGGCCACAGTGGTTTTCAAACTGGGGTGTGTGAGATCTCAGAGGGTACATGAGAAAAATCCTGTAATGGCGGAGAACACATTTTATTTAGTACAGAGTTTTTCAAACAAACAATGGGGCACAGAGGAACATTTGGGGTTGGGGGGAAGCAGCCCTGAATTTTGAGCTGAGCCAACTCTGAGTTATAATTGTTGGTTGTGCTTTCCCCAACCCAGACAGGCTAGGTGGCCTGCTGAGGTGAGTCAGGGGGTCGAGGTGGCACTTCCTCTCAGAGCTCCGCTGTGCAGGAATGGCTCAAGCCGCTTGGTCGCCACTCCCCTCCTCCCCCCTCGAATCTGCTTAGGGGAGCATGCCCCAAGTTTAAAAAGCTCTAGAAGCTGTTGCTAAATGGAAGGCAGAAATCAGGGGAGGAGGGCAGGGGACAGACACATGCCCCCGCGTGCCCTCTTGTAGTCTACCACATACCACTAGAGGTGACACATTTGGAAAGGGGTCTGCAGACTGAAAAGTTTGAAAACCACTGTAATAGGGCAATGCACCATAGACACAAGGTACAATAGATATCCAGGTTACCAATATCCTTGCCCTAGTAGAGTTTCCACGTTGAGTCTGCTCTTTTACAGAGTTGGCCTCTGTATCATTTCTGGTATTCTCCTGTTTCACCTTCAACTGTTGAGATAGTAAAGTCCGCTAAACAATCAGGTCTTAAACATTGTGCCTCCTGTGGGACAGACATATGACTGATCCTCGTGGTGCTTGAATAGTAACACAGAAATGATTTGCTTAGAAAAACCCAGATTATAAACACTAATTGAGTGAGAGCAAAAAATTGAATATTACAAGTATCCAAATAAAAACATGAACAGTTGGGTTTGGTTTTGTATTTGTAATACTATTTCCAAGTTGACATGTGAGGTAAACTCATTAGTCCATTTGTTGAGGTGTGGCCATTATTTTTTTCCATTTCCTGGCAAGACAAGTTTTTGGCAAGTAGATAGTATAGTCAAGAGTAATTTCTCTTGGAAAACATTCCAGTCCTATTGTTTCTGGTATTATGCCCAGGATGGCAAGAGAAAGAAACTCAGTTACCTTCTACACTGCAGAAACTGATGTGAAGACATCTGCCAAAACACTCCTAATTAGGGGCATGACCACAGTAGATGAGTTAACATTCCCTTTATTGTTTTAGGCTTATCAAGAGTAGGTAAGGTGGCTGAATTTATGTAGCTGACATGAGATGCACAAATTCAGTTGGAAATATAATGGAAGACAGGTGAAAGTATCTTCAAAAACATCTTGACCATTTTTGTTCATATTTCAAATTCTATTTTCAGAGTAGCTGACAGTCTAGTATTAAAAATATGTGCTAAAATGTTTCTATCTTCCTACAGCATGTAAGTAATACAGCATGTTAGTGTCCTCAAATCTCATTGTTAAACAACAAAAACCCATATTTAAATTTCCAGGGGAAGTGTAGCTTATTAAGAAACAGAAAACCAAATATTGGTATTCCAATACTTTTCTAGGAGAACAACTTAGATATTTTGTATAAAAATGGGATATTTTCCTGGCCCTTTCAAAATCCTACCTGTCCTGCAAGTAGGGATTGTCTCTTTTAAAAAAAAAAAAAAAAAAGCTGGATTCAGTTTCATGCAATTTAATTCATCCTGCAGGACAGATGGAATTTTAAAGATCCAGGAGTAATATATTAAAAGAGAGACAGACCATTCATCCAAAACAATAACGCATTTTACAAATTGACCTGAGGAGGCTGCGAAGGCTAGGACTATAACAAGCTTTTAAAAGAGAACTAGATAACCTACATGCATTTAAGTCCATTAATGACTATTAGCCAGGATGGGTAAGGAATGGTGTCCCTAGCCTCTGTTTGCAGAGGGTGGAGCTGGATGGCAGGAGAGAGATCACTTGATCATTGCCTGTTAGGTTCACTTCCTCTGGGGCACCTGGCAATGGCCACTGTCGGTAGACAGGGTACTGGCTGGATGGACCTTTGCTCTGACCCAGTATGGTCATTCTTATGTTCTTATATCAAACTATATAATGAAATATAAGATTACATATACTCTGATACCCCCATCATGGAGCCCATAAGAACAGGACAAATCACCTACTGCTAAAATTCTGCCACATCTAACCACAGCAATTGTCACAATACAGCAACACTGGACAACAGTTTAGTGCAGAAAATGAGTGGATTGTGGGAGACCTTGGGTCCAGTCTGCCTGCTTCAACCACTCATTATTTATCCATAGTGAAACAGCTTCAACAGGAGAGCCCCACGTCAGAACATCCCATAGTCTAGTGATTAGAGAGGTGTGAAACCCCTGTTCAAATCCTTTCTCCCCCTATGGCCGAGAGGGGGAAGATGAACATAGATGTCCCTCACCCCAGATGAGTGCTTTAATCACTCAAAAGTTACACCTCATCCAGCCAAATTTTGAATGGGACCTAATCTGATAGGCACACTCAGAAGTGATCCATGAAACAACTTAGGTACCTAACTCCAGAGTCAGTCTTAAGTCCCCATGAGCTGCTCCACTGTCATCCTTAAAACTCTTGCTTGACTGCCACTAACCCTGTAGCACCCTCAGAGTCGATGCCTATGCTAGGAGCAGGTTCAACATGCAGAATGTACCACATGCACTGCAAAACAGCAATATATTTGCTTCTCCAGCTACTGTACAACAAACTGTATGCTTCTGGGGACCAGAAGAAGTTACTCCAATCCTGTCAAATTTATTTCCCGTTCAAATCCAATAAGAAACTGGAGAGTCATCTCTTTTAAAACATTAAGCAAAACTAAGAGTAGCCATACTAGACTATAAAAACCTAGCAGTTATATATTTATAAATATAAAGTCTACAAAATCAAATTGGCACAAAAACATTGTATAATACAGTTTCCTTGGAGTTAAGCCAAAAGTCACTATAAGTGTTGAAGTTTGTGTTAAATTTTGTCTCTTCTCTGTATTTCAGGACTACAGAAAATTTTAATGTGGAAAATATGACTTGATCCTGTGAGCATTAGGCATGTGAATACTTCCATTGATTTCATTAGGATTAGTTGAGTGCATAAACTGTTGAAATGACTAAGAGTATATAGGATTGAGCTCTTAAATAGCATAAAAATTCAACATAAGATTAGAAAGCAAGATAAGAACAAGTAAAATATCTGCACTTTATAATGATTAGGATATAAACAAATGGAGTATTATAATTCACACAGTGGATATTAGTTTTCATATAGCCACACAACAATTTAATTCCATTTTTAAACACTTAGTTAATTTTGGAGTACTGAGGTAAATTCTTTGTGGGTTTTTTTTTAAAAAAAAAACAAAAACAAACACTGTCCCAATTCTACTGAAAGCAAGCATAACACCTTTTGGTAAGACAGATATTAAAACTTCAGCTGGACAATAAAGTCAATATGTTCAACTCTAGATAAATAAGTTTCCTCTAATGCATGTTATTTCTTGTGCAATATAGCAAGTTCGTTTACAATCATGTAACGCAGGGGTTCTCAAACTTCATTGCACAGATTACTATACAACCCCAGGAGAGGAGATCGTAGCCTGAGCCTGCTTGAGCCCCAGACTGGGGGGTGGGGGGGAGGAAAGGGGGCGAAGCCAAAGCCTCAGTCCCACCGCCCCGAGTGGGAGGACCAAAGCTGAAGCACAAGGGCTTCAGCCCCAGGCGGGGGGCCTATATCCTGAGCCCCACCGCCCAGGGCCGAAGCCCTTGGGGTTTGGCCCTGGGCGGTGGGGCTCAGGCTTCGGCCCCAGGCCCCAGCAAGTCTAGCGTCAGCCTTGGCAACCCCATTAAAACAGGGTTGCAATCCACTTGGGGGTCCCGACCCACGTTTGAGAACCACTGATCTAACAAATTGTCCTAGCGAATGTAAAGGCTCATATTAATATTGGCGTCATATAAAATTTGCCATTAAATGTTTGTTTTCTCACACCCACACTATAGCTACAACCCACATTCTCTAACTATATCATGTCAGAGATATCACTACGTGAAGCCTGATCTCTTCCCTCCCAATGCAATCAAAAGGAGCAAGCCCAAAGTGAAGAAATAGCTAAGTGAGAGCTAGATGGCTTATAGACTATGCAGGCAAGTCTAAGCCATTTTAATTTGCTTGTTGAGAACCCTAAATTGATATGTCAGAACTACCATTTACAATTAGGTTTAATGCCAATTTACTGTCTCCAAAATGTGTTATTTTACAACATCTCTTCTCTTAATCAATACTTAGTTTTACGTACTAGTGTATGTGACATATGTTCATTTCAATGTACTGTATTTCAGATTAATAGCTTTTTATTGATGAATTCAGTATTTTAAGTATTTTAAGTGTCCTTTATTTTAAGTGGTAGAGAATGAAACAAAAAATCATGTGGATTATTTCTAAAGTCTATTAAAATAATACAAAGTGTAAGTTATTGCTTACAGCTCACATGGCACAAAACTGAATATGCTCTACTTTATGGAGGTATTTTTAAAATGGATAAGAAAACAATCTGATTTTATAATAATGCCTTTCATGCGCAAGGTAGCTAATAAGCACCTCAGAACTAAGTCACAAGGGACAAGAACCATTGAACTATTCTCTTGAGAATATAAAATATGTGGTTAATTGACTACAGTACAAATAATTTAGTAATCACAGGTCATATGACAGCATATTCTGTAAGAATTCATCAAATTAATTGTGTGTGTGTGTGTGTGTGTGTGTTTCACGCATGACCTTGCATATGGTTTTTTACATATTGGCAAATAGATTAACTCTTAGCTACAGAAGCTTTACATTGATCTAATTACTATTCAAGGTTTAGTATTTAAAATAGCTAAACTGCTTGCTGAATACTGAGGTTCAAAGCCCTGTAGGGTTACTATGAACCACAGCCACATTTTTCTCCAGTAAAAATAAACGGCAGTTTAAAAACCTACAGAAATTCTGCTACAGCAGCTGAATCACTGTTTTTACAATTTAGTGAATTCCCAGACATTTCTTCAAACCCTGTTTTAATTTTGTTACAATAACACCTCATTTTTGTGCTCATAAATATGTTTGCATAATACAGTCTTAAATTAAATCTAATAAACTTAGTATTGCTTTGTGTACATTATAGATTGCATCTTCTTATTAGTATTTGTAAGCCCTCTTATCTAAAGACAAAGGGTCCCTTTATGAAATCTACCTACACATCTTTGGCTGACAGCTAAAACAAACAGCATCAGTGTTTACAATAGGCAACCTCCCCAACATCTTCATATTCAATTAGTTAAAAAACCCAGAACACTAGAGTACCAAAATTACCCACAAAGGAAACACCTAAGCGGCTTATTTTAGAAAATTAAATACATTACCAGACGCATCCTGGAGTTTCTGAATCACCTGCAGGGAAATCAGACTAAGAATCTGACACTGGAACAGTATTCCTTAGTATTACACAGCCTGATCTGACTCTTACAGAATAGCAGGCAAGTCTGAGGCTGAAAAACCTTTGAGTTGAGTTCACTATAAGCATCAGAAAGCCACAAAGGAGGGTGGCGGGGAAAGAAATGCAGCCCACAGACAGCTAGATGAGAAACTTCTGGCACCTCTCCAGCTCAGGAACAAATTCACTGTAATTTGGAGATGTATAGTTTTGGAAATGAAAGGAAACTTGAATTTACAGATGAATTTAATCCTCCCTTAGTGGCTCTGTAGAAACATGCATGTTACATCTCAGCTCATTTTTAAAATGTTCATCCAGGAATAATACTGAATCAAAAAGTTAATGGGGGGAAGGGGGAGCATGTGCACACACACACATTCACACAGCTTCCCAAGATGCCAATACAAACTTCAACTGAATCATTCCTTCAGCTATATGCTGTGAATTTTATTAATCCCAGCACAGAGGTAGGTTTGCCAATTCTCGTTGGATGTATTCCTGGAGGTTGTGTCATATGACATAATATTTAATTGAATATCAATCTTTAATTTCTGGAGACTCCAGGACAATCCTGGTATAGTAGAAAATCTAAGTCCTTTCTTGTGTCAAAGTAGATTCATGGCTTTTTATAATGCACTTTGAACAAACAGATTTTTGGTTTTTGTTGCTTGTGCAATATGAGGCAGCTAAAATACATTTTAAAAAGATCATTCACAACTTTTCAAGCAACTGGAAAAAATGTCAGAGCAATGAAACTGCACTTGTTCAAATATTTGTGTTTTAAGCAAATAGTATCAAAAGGATTCAAATCAACAGTTCAAGTGCTAAAGAAGATAGCTAGCAACAAATGTTGGGTATGTAGGTGGTAGAGTCTTTAAAGGCATAAATAACTTCAGTCACTATAAAAACTGCTTCTGCCAATGCAGTCTTTAAAATGCAAAGTTTGAGCTCTTATTTTGTTAGCAAAAAGAATAATTTCAATAGTTTGCATTGAACATTTGCTTCAAATAGTCTAAGGAACACTCAGGTGAGTTTTGATATTTCCTAGTCATGCAAGCAAAGTGCATGTTTGCATTCAAAACAACATTTTTAAGTACACATTTCAAAACATTATAGTAGATAAGGAACAATAGAGTAAGAGTTCAAGAAAGAATGATCATGGTAAATTGCATTTCTTAAGTTAGCTTCTTTTACACCTGCGTACACTAATAATTAGTAACACAAATCTGGTTTCAGTTTTAGTAAAATTCTTGTTTTAATGGTAACTATTACTAAGAAAGTAATAATGGCCTTCACTATTAGAAGTATGGTCCCTGTAGATTTGGGGTGCATTTAACATAACATAACAAAGATGTTAATAATGAGTTTACCCAGCCTGAATAACTGGAGGGATTCTTGAGTCAGTCTTTTTATAAAATCAGTTATTTGAAAAAATAATATTAAAGACCCTATTACTAAAACAGGGAAATGCAAAAATCTTTATATTAAAGGGTACCTATGAGGATGGAGAGTCATACATAGTGTCCCAAAAGCTGCCGTCAGCTATTCACCAACCTGTTTTGGACATACAAAGCAGAAATATTTTTTAATATTAGTGAAGCCTCAAAGTTTGGATCTGGAATCAGAGGTCTTCTAAGTTCTGGGGCTTCCAGGCTCTGGAGTTATGGCTCAGGTCCCTCTTATAAAAAAAAATTAGGACATTAACAATGGAGTAATTGGAAGGAACCAAGTGTGGTCAGTTGGGCAGATGACAATTGCAACTATATGCCCCGTCTTTACATTTTAGAAATAATTATGTAGGAAGCACCATGCTCTCAAAGCTTATCATCAGAGATGACTGCAAAAGGTCTCATTTAAACCTGTAAACAATCCATTCTCACCTATGGAAAGTGAATGGAACACAGGCATTACCACCAAATTCATGTATAGTATTATAGTGATCCCTGGCCTCACCCACTCTAGTTAAGGCACCATCAGAATTTTCAGTACATCATCCTGTGTTTACTTGCTCATCTGGTCACTAAGTCCTATCTCTCATGGTTGTGAGGAAAACCTGCAAGCGCTGGACCAAGCGTAGCCAATGCATCTATATCAGCCCAAGTTTTCAGAAAGCCTGAAACAACAGCTTTGAGATGCATGACCTCTCCTTTAATCTCAATGAACTTTTAACTCAGAGAGTTAATATTTACATCATCATCAGTGGCTATTTCACTGCTGATCCAAACCAACAAGAAAGGAGAGGGACAATTATACTAAGATCAACAATATCTTATTGTCATGCTACAAGTAGAAGGTACTTAGAAAAATACCATAATCTATTTCTCTCTCCAATCCAAATGACACCAAGCTTTTGAGGAACCCAGCAGAGCCCATGGTGTAACCACAGCCCATTGAAATTAAGCCATGTCCAACGAATTGAACAAAAGTACCTGTGATCATATTGTTAACATATACCCAGCCCACTCTGAATGGCATCTCATTCTGGCAACATTATGCAGCTTGGAAGACCACTGCTTTTTATCCTTAGTTTTGTCCCTTAACTCTGCCAAATTTTAAGGCCCAGGTCTAAAAATGCATGATGGGGGAAAGTTTCTGCAAGACAAATAATAAAACAAGGAACCCTTCTGTATATAACTCTTTAGTGCATTTCTCTCAAACAGCTGGTGACTTGCTACAATAATAAAGTTATTTTTCAAAAGTGTCTAGCTGGGTCAGATCCTGGAGCAATGAAGATGCAGTAGAGCAAGTACCCAGGGTTCCATATTTGCTTGTACAACCCTCATCGCTGCCATGGCTTCTCTGCTCTGGGATCTGAACTAGCTAGATTAAAACTGTCTTGCAGTCTAGATATGCCCTTAGTGACGTGGTTGACACAGCACCAGCTAGCATTTACAGAAGAGCAAATGCCATATCTCAAACTTATCTATCACTGTTTCCGTTATATGTATCCTCCCTTTCTCTTTCTTTACAATGGGAAATATTTTATTTAATGGCACAAGAACCATATCTTACAGTCCTTAAAGGAATTTAGGTGCATCAAAGTGGTGCTGTGCAGATCTGTTTAATGTTCTCATAGTTTGTCTAGTCCTAAATTCACTATCATAAACTATCCATCCTAAAGTTAAATTGCTTAAACAAAAATGAAAACATAAGGAGAGCAAGGCCATT
Source organism: Chelonoidis abingdonii (assembly GCF_003597395.2). Lineage (NCBI taxonomy): Eukaryota > Metazoa > Chordata > Testudines > Testudinidae > Chelonoidis > Chelonoidis abingdonii. Next base: position 23,482,673 of record NC_133776.1, read on the forward strand.
AAATTAGTTAATGCTAGCATCATGCAAACACTATCTTTTATATGTAAGGAAGTTTAAAATAATTCATATGTCTAAATGGGATTTTAGACAGAGACAGCCGTTTGGTGTTTTGTTTGTTTTTGTCTGTGTCATCCCAGCTGTACTTAACATGAAATGCTGTAATCATTGATAAAAATTCATTCTGACTCAGAAAACTGACTCTTCAAATTTTTGTAGCTACATCATGACTATCAATAAAAATACTATATTTTTTGATGAGAGAAATTCAGCTCTCTCAGTGGTAATGTTTACATTTGTAGAACAAGTTGGAAAGGCATGAATTCTAAAAGTAGCACTAATGTAACATTTTTTTAAATTTAAATACTCAAATGTCACAGCAACAAGGTTGATTACCGTAACACTGGCCCCTTGTACATATATGGTCACATACTATTACATGATCACATATTACTCAAGTGCAAAATATCTTTCTTAGACGTCTAAATAAGTGTGTAACATTGCATATTTTGTCATTCTTGTGCTGAATCATTGTGACAATGAAATAGACTGCCTATACTAACAGATTTATAAAGGTAAAACTTTAATACTTTTTATTCTTCAGTTTTGACACCACATACACACAATAAAATAGGATTTTTTCCTTTTTGTAAGACGTCTTTGAACAGTAGCTATTATTGTAATGAGTCACCAGCTATTCCAAAAAAATATACTAAGAATTATATAAACAAGATATATTTCTTAAGATTCCATGTTTTAGTGTTTGTCTTAGAGAAACTCCTCTCCCCACATGCCTTTTTGGACCTGGCCCTTTACACTTGGCAGAGCCAAGGGGACAATTTGGGGATAAAAGAGCAGTGCTAGTCTTCCACATGCCTACAAACCAAGTTCTGCCTAAATGTGGCCAGGTTGAGATACCACTCAGAATGAGTTGTGCAAATGTCCAAAATACTACAGGTGCTCTGCTCAGCTCCTTGGACCTGGCTTCTGCTCTGTGGAGTTTGGATACATCATAGGCAATTCTGGGTTCATCAAAAACTTGGCTTCTTCTTGACTGGAGAGAAAATGGGTGATGGTGGCTTTTCTAAGCACCACCCAGAAAGTGCACATTCAAAGATGCATGGTGTGCCAAAATTCCTTCAGTGCAGGGGATGTGGACATGAAGCAGGGGCAGATGTGTGGAAAGACTGCAACATAGACATACCCTAGCTAGCTTTAATCTAGCTAGGTATGTCAGCTCAAGCAGCCATCAGACCCAGTGATTGCAATCGTCCATTCCTCAGAGTCCCTCCACCTTCTGTTTTGGAAATGCCATCCTGAGTCTCCCCAAACAGCTACACCACTGCAAAAACTATTCACCAATATGTAGGAACAGCCCACCCAACAGATCCATGGCTTTCCCCCTGGTTAGAATGGACAGAAATTAGCAGAATCCAGAGTAGGAAGTACTGGCAGGCTACAACCATTTCCAAAAAAGGGCCAAGGGAGGGCAAACAAGATCCCCCACAATACACTAGGAACCAATTCCTAGACTGGCTCCAATTGGAAGGTTCTCAAGAATTCTGAGCTATGCCCCTACAAATCCTAGCACCAGACACATGTAACTGCAGTGCCTGTATGGACACATGTATACGGGGTATGGCGAGGCATGTGGTGCAGCAACATGGGTTCTCAGAGGCAAGATTGGCTAATTCAGCACGGATGCAAGCATGACACCCAGCAAGCCTGCAGCGTAGATATATAAAAACTGCCAAAGAGCTAACTACATTATATTCCAACTGGTTCCCTGACTTGAAAGGATTCATCCTATGTCAGATCTCATAGATATTTGTATTAAGATCTATTACATTAAGAGGTTACTGTGTTCTAAACTGAGGCTTAATGAGCTCCAATGGGTCTCTGACAGGCTACCTCAGCCTCACTAAAAATAGTTATCTTGGTGAGCAGGCTTCTGGTTACTACTCAGTCCCAAAAGAAATGCTGCTGAAACAAAGCCAGCAGCTACAGATGCTTTGTGAAGTGGGTTCTCTATCTGTTTGAGTGGCAAAATAAATAAATAAATAAAAATGCACGGAACTATAAGGCGAAAGCCTGTCCAAAATATACAAACTAGCTGTTATTACAAATCCTATGTGTTTTTGCTAGAAAAGCAAACAAAACATTATGGGTACTCAGTCAAGTTTACAAATTTGATGGTTTGTACAAGCTAGTATGTGTGTTCAGCTAGAGACGGAAGATCAAGTATTCCAGGGCACTGAAGTAACCCCAGCCCGTTTGTTTTCCCAAGTCAAAAATGGAAAACTATTCCTTATTTAAGCATTGAGAATAGTATTGCTTGACCCTTTTTCTCATCTAATCAAGTAAAGACAAAATCTACTGTCAAGATAAAAAAACCCAAAACTAGTGGTTCTTTCTCAAGACAGATAAAAATTTAAGAAAGGAATGTGTTACAGTCAGAATTACAGGCACAAACAAGGCTGGAAAAAAACAAACAAACCCCCAAACCAAACCACTTAACACTATCAACTGAACTCATAGAAAGAAATGAGCCAGCACAGGAGTAGCAGGGAGAAGGGAGAAGTCAATGCTGATGAAAGTTCTTAAAAAAATAAAAATTTTAAAAAATGAAGAGGCAATGGAGCCTAAGCAAAGAATTTAGAAACAAAAGTTCCAGACTTCAACATGTTTAAAATTCACATACTACTGTGCAGTGGGGCAAATGCAAACAAGAGCCAATTTCAGCTGCCCAGTTCTCTGGCCATCTCTATGTTGGCTTCATTGTAGCTAACAGCGGCTAGGCGCAGCTTTAAAATTATGCCAGGAGTGGCCGCAAAGGAGACTGCTTTACACTATCCCAGCAGTGGCCTCAAAGGGCCATCTGCTAGCGGAGAACAGCACTCTGGCCAGGCCCCACAGCTCAGTTGGGAATTTCCCTATCTAAAGATATTGGCCAATTTCTGGTCCCTTCGCAAAGTGACAAATAAGGGGCCAGAGAAATCCTAATGATCCTTACATAGCACTTTTCACCTGTAGATTTCAAAGTGCTTCACAAAAGTGGGTATCATTATCCTCATGATACAAATGAGGAAACTGAGGCACAAAGCAAAAAGGAATTAAGCAACTCTCCCAAGGTCATTTAAAAAAAAAAATCAGTTACATGGTTCTATGTATAGGAGTTCCATCTCCTAGTCCTGTAGCTAGCCGCCATGTGTCCATCCACCATTTAGTCCCTTTTGATACATACAAAAGCAGCAGAGAATCCTGTGGCACCTTATAGACTAACAGACGTTTTGAAGCATGAGCAACCTGTGTCTGACGAAGTGGGTATTCACCCACGAAAGCTCACGCTCCAAAACGTCCGTTAGTCTATAAGGTGCCACAGGATTCTCTGCTGCTTTTAAAGATCCAGACTAACACGGCTACCCCTCTGATTTTTTATACATGCTGTCCTTCACAAATGAATACTTGCTTCAATTTTGTTATGGGTGGTTTGTTTTTGTTTTTAAGAGAAGAGGAGTTTTTTTCAAAGTCCTTAAAAACCACAATGACTTACACCATGAGGACATCTATACAGGGTCAGACCAATGAACCATCTAGCACAGTATCCTTCCTTCGAACAGTTGCCAGTTAGGAGACTTCAGAGAGAATGAACTGAACAGGGCAATTACTGAGTGATTCATCCCCTGTTCTCCAGTCCCAGCGTCTGACAGTCAAGTGGTTTAGGGACACCCACAGCATGAAGTTGCATTCCTGACCATCTTCCATGAACTTGTCTAATTCTTTTTTGAACCCAGTTATAGTTTTGGCCTTCACAACATCTGCTGGCAACAAATTCCATGGGTTAACCGTATTGTGTGAAGAAATACTTCCTTTTATTTGTTTTAAAACCCACTGCCTATTAATTTCATTGGGTGACCCCTGGTTCTTGTGTTATGTGAAGGGGTGAATAGCACTTTATTTTTTATTCACTGTTTCCACACCATTCATGATTTTATATACCTCTGACATATCTCCTCCCCCCCTTAGTCATCTCATTTCTAGAACAATCCCAGTCTTTTTAATCTTTCCTCTTATAGAAGCTTTTCCAAACCCATCATCATTTTTGTTGCCCTTCTCATACCTTTTCCAGTTCTAATACATGTTTTTTGAGATGGCGTGACAAGAACTGCAAAATCTTTCTTGAGTTACAGAAGCTAATTTATACCCCATGATTTTGTATGCATAGTTTGGAAAACATCATCCCATGTTCATCACTTTGCACTTAACACTGAATTTTGTCTGGTATTTTGTTGTCCAGTCACCAATTTTGTGAGATCCCCTTGTAAATCATCGGTCCACTTTGAACTTAAACTATCTTGAGAAATTCAGTATACTATACAAATTTTGCAACTTCACTTATGAATATGTTGAATAGCATAGGTCCCAGTACAAACCCTTAAGGGGACCCTATTTATCACTTTCTATTGTGAAAACTGACTACTTATTCCTACCCTTCATTTCCTATCTTTTAACTGGACCTTCCCTCTTACCCCATGATTCTGTATTTTGCTTATGAGCTTTTGGTTAGGGATCTTGTCAAGAGCTTCCCAAAAATCCAAGTACACTATATCGACTGAATCACTCTAGTCCTCATGCTTGATGGCACTCACAAAGAATTCCCTTTACAGAAGCAGTGTTGACTCTTCTACAATATACCATGTTCCTCTTGGTGTCTAATAATTCTGTTCTTTACTATAGTTTCTACCAGTTTGCCTTGTACTGAAGTTAGGCTTGCCAGCCTGTAATTGCCAGGATCACTTAGGGAGCCTTTAAAAAAAATAAAAGCACATCACATTAGCTATCTGCCAGTCATTTGGTACAGAGGCTGATTTAAGTGACAGCTTACATACCTCAGTTAGTAGTTATGGTATTTTATATTTGAGTTCCTTGAGAACTCTTGGGTGAATACCATCTGATCCTGGTGACTTATTACTGTTTAATGTTCCAAAACTACCTCTACTGACACCTCAGTCTGGGACAGTTCCTCAGATTTGTCACCTAAAAAGAATAGCTCAGCTGTGGGAATCTCCCTTTACATCCTCTGAAGTAAAGACCATTGCAAAGAGTTCATTTAGCTTCACTGCAACAGCCTTGTCTTCCTTCAGTGCTCCTTTCGCGCCTTGATCATCCAGTGGCCCCACCAATTGTTTGGCAGGCTTCCCAATCTGATGTACTTAACAAAATTGCTATTAGTTTTCATCTCTTTTGCTAGTTGCTCTTCAAATTCTTTTTTGCCCTGCCTAATTAGATTTTTAAACTTTACTTGCCAGAGTTTATGCTCCTTTCTATTTTCCACAGTAAGATTTCACTTCCAATTGTTTACAGATGCCTTTAACTATCTCTTTTACTCTGCTGTTTAGCCATGGGGGCATTTTTTAGTCCTCTATTTTTTTAAAAAATTTAAAAAAAATTAGAATAATTTTTAAAAATATTCATATTGTTTGAGCCCCTAAGAAGTTTCCATGCAGCTTGCAGGCATTTCACTCCTGACTATTCCTTTTTATTTCTGTTTAACTATCTTCCTCATTTTTGTGCAATTCCTCTTTTGAAGTGAAATGCTACTGTGGTAGGGTTTCTTTATTTCCCCCTCCCCCCCAACAGGATGTTAAATTTAGTTACATTATGGTCTCTACTATTAAGTGGTTCAGCTATATTCCCCTCTTTGAGCAGATCCTAGGCTCCATATAGGACTAAGAATTGCCATATGAGTTGCTGGACCAGCTCCCAGAAAGTAGTCATTAATGGAGTCATCCTGGGGTGACGTTCTCAGTCAATATGGGGATAGTTGAAATCCCCTATTATCGAGCTTTCTAGCCTCTCTAATCTCTGAGCATTTCACAGTCACCGTTACCATCTTGATTAGGTGGTCAGTAGCGTATTCCTATTACTGTACTATTATTCAAATATGGAATTTCAATCCATAGAGATTTGTGGTACAGATATATTTAAAATCCTAAATGAATCAATTTGACTATTCTCTCTTTCACACAGTTCTAGTCTCCCACCATTTGTACTCTGTATTGCCATGTCCCATTGATCATCATCATTCCACCAAGTTTCTGGAATTCATATTATATCAGTAGCCTCATTTTAATACCAGGTGTTCAAGTTCACCAGTATTAGTATTTAGATTTCTTCCATTGTGTACAAGCACTTATAAAAATTTGTCAATATTTAGCTGTCTGGCTTCATAGGATGTAATTGAATGGGACTATTTCATTTAACTGTTTCTCTTCAGTTCCTACCCATCCTTTACTAACTTCTATTCTTCCTTCTTTACTAAAATATAGAGAATCCCCTTTTAAAAAAGTCAGGAATTTTTAAACCAAGGACTGAGGAAAAGCCAAGAGGTGTAGAGTATGCTGGTCAGACAGACACGTCCCATAGGGTTTATTCATTTTACATGCCAGCAATCTGGTTTACGTGTAGCCTAGCCTTCCAAAAGGTTCCACAGTTCCTAATAAAACTAAATCCCTCTTCCCTGCACCATCGTCTCATCCATGCATTGAGACTCTGAAGTTCTGCCTGTCTAACTGGCTCTGTGCCTAGAACTGGAAGCATTCCAGAGAATACCACCTTGGAGGCCCTGGATTTTATTCTCTTATCAAACAGTCTAAATTTTTCCCCCAAGACCTCTCTCCTACCTTTCCCTATGTCATTAATACGTGCACGTACCACAAACACTGGCTCCTCCACATTACAGAACATAAGTTTGTCTAGATGTCAACAGTCATCTGTTCTCCCAGTCATCACAAATAACTGTTTACCTAACAATCAAAACCTCATTAATGTTACCTGTCTCTTCCTAATAATTTGGTTCCCTTCTCCCAGAGGGGTATCCCTCTCAATGTGAAAAGATACCATGACATCATCTGGAAGGAGGGTCCCAACTATGTTTTCCTTCACTCCAGCTTGATGGTCTTCTTCCCCAAAATTTTCATCATCCTCGACAGCACAGTGGCTATCAGACACGGGGTTGGGGGGTGGTGTGAGGAAGACACGGATGACTGCTCAGCTGTGTCCCTCTGTCTCCATTAGCTTCTCCAGTTCAGTCAGTCTGGTCTCAATAGCCCATACTCTGTCCGATGGCCATAGGTTCCTCGCAGTGAATGTACAGATATGCCACTTATTCATGAGGCAGATCATCATACATACAGCATTCAGTGCAATAGACTGGATAGTCCCCATTCCACTGCTCGACTTCTACATGCATTTTCACTCTTGCAGGGTTTTTTGTTTGGTATGGGAGGGAGGCTATTGTTTAAGTTTAATGTATTTTGTTAGGTGAATATGCCTCTCGCATTCCCTTTCTAAACTTCCCTATTCACTAGCTCCTCTTGTTGCTTAGGAGGAGATTTTTTAAACTCCTGTTTTTCCTAAATTGGCCCCACCCCCTTGTCAAGGGATGAAAGGATAGCAGGCAGGAGCCTAGTTAGTAAGCTATCAGCCTAGCCTAGCAGGCCACCTGGCTCAGAGCACAGCCTACTAAACTGACCACACTGTAAAACTCAGGAACACAAAATAAACTCACTCTAAGGGTCACACAGTGCTCCTTCTTCACCTGGAGAACTCCTTCACAAAACTCCCCTTTGCTGCTCCTGTTCTAAAGACTCTTTTGGGGAGCAAAGCAAAATTTCTCTGTGATTTATCTCCATCTCTGATAAAGGTACATTTTCTAAACTATAAGCTGTAAGCACATTTCCTTTGAAGGCTGTGTTCTTACCTACGTGTAAAATCAGAATGGAAAAATTGCTTACATCTTTTCTTTATTGGTTCAGGTCAGAGTGGACAGAGAAGAGCACTGGTTGCTGCATATCCCTCCCTGGCTAATCTTCTAAACCATATCTACTTATTTTTATTTATCTGATAAAAACATGTTTTTATTATTCTCACCGCAGAGCCAAGGAAGCCGCAGAAGAGCAAGCTGTATTCCATTCTGCCTCATAAATCAACAAAATTGCCAGCTCACTTCTGGTCCTGGAATCTTTATTGTTGGTAATGATGTATGAAGCAGAAAGCAAATTTTATTTTCAGAGCAGATTGAGCTTGCAGTGTTTGCATTTCCAACAATCTTACTTTGACTTGTACACTGAACAGGGCCAATACAAGAATCAGAGAGAATGACTATTACAACACACACACACCAAGAAGTTCATGTTTACAATTGCTTCTCAGGCAAGCTCATTTTAATACCCAAAGAACTCTATTGCTTACATTATGACCAGCAGCCTTCTGAACTTTTAAACTATATTGAAACAGGATGTAAGTTACCAAATATTCTGTCTGCTGGACAGAAGGTGAAGGCACTAAGAAAAAAAAGGAAGGAGAATGATGAAATGCTACTCAAGGATAAAATGTGGAAAATATTATAAGAACGGCCATACTGGGTGAAACTAAAGGTCCATCTAGCCCAGTATCCTGTCTGCCAAGAGTGGCCAATGCCAGGTGCCCCAAAGGGAGTGGATTTAACAGGCAATGATCAAGTGATCTCTCTCCTGCCATCCATCTCCATCCTCTGACAGAGGCTAGGGACAATACCTTACCCATCCTGGCTAATAGCCATTAATGGACTTAACCACCATGAATTCATCCAGTTCTCTTTTAAACGCTGTTATAGTCCTAGCTTTCACGAACTCCTTGGGTAAGGAGTTCCACAAGTTGACTGTGCGCTGCATGAAGAACTTCCTTGTATTTGTTTTAAACCTGCTGCATATTAATTTCATTTAGTGACCCCTAGTTCTTGTATTATGGGAACAAGTAAATGACTTTTCCTTATCCACTTTCTCCACATCACTCATGATTTTATATACCTCTATCAATGTATGTCTCCCCTTGGAAGTTCTCATTCACTTTTCCAAGTATGAAGCAGGCCTAAGGGCCTCCTCTTCTAGATACTCCTCCTCATATGGGACCCGTCTACTGGAACCCCCCTAAATCATTTTAGCGCCCTTTTCGTGGAACCTTTTCTAGTGCCCAGTATATCTTTTTTAGATGAAGACACATGCATCTGTACACGCAGTGGCTTTCGAGATATGGGCTCATCACTCGATGCGAGTTATAGTAAGGGGCAAAATACTATCATTCTCACTAGGTCGCTGTATTCTCTCACCCCTTTTTCTAATGCACTCCTCCAACCCGTATTTGCGTGACAGACCGGCCTCTGCACACTGCGTGGACACCTTCAGAGAACTATCCATGATGACTCCAAGATCGTTTTCCTGACTTGTAGCTAAATTTGCTACCCATCATATTGTATGTATTTATTGGCTTGGGGTCATTTTTTCCCCCCAATGTGCATTAACTTCTTATTAGGTCCACATGAAATTTCATTTGCCATTTTGTTGCCCACTCTTACATTGGTGTGTAGATCCTTTGACGTTTCTACTACCAGTCCCACTTTGGTCTTAATACGTTGAGCAGTTTCAGTATCTACCTCGAGAAGACTTTGCCACTTCACTGTCCTATTACCCGGTTTCTCCACCGATCATGTTGCATGCAATAGGATGGAGGTTGAACTCGAGGACTGATCTCGAGGGCAAGCTGACAGCGTGGCTCAGAGGTGAACACCAACCCTAGTTTACCCTCTCCATCTGAGAATTTACCATTATTCCTTACCCTTTGCTTCCCTTGTCTTTTAACGGCGTTCTCAAAGTCCATGGATAAAAGACCTTGGGCCCTCTAAAATTATTATCCCCATGACAAACATTACGGTTTAATGAGTAATAGCTTTGCGTTGATGTACCTTGGTCAAAAGGCTGGCCTCTCTGGGAAAGAACTGGCTAAGAAGAGGTACATGGTCCACATGTTTGTTGACCCTTCAAAGGAAGCCTATATCATAGATAGTGTGTAAGACACGCCGTTTACCCTTTACCAGGAAACCAAGTGGTTGACTATTGCTCAACTTAGTGTTTAGCTATAGTGTCACTGACATATTGTATTCTTAACGAGTATTTCTCTCTAAATGGATTTTGCGCCCGCGGTCCTAAAGATAGGCGGAGCGCGTCCCGACAGGACGGCGATGCGCCTCCGTGCCCTCGGCCGATCGGGAAAGGGAGTCGGTCAGATCCCCGAATCGGAATGGCGGAGAGGCGCCGCGAGCGTCCAGTGCTGGGTAACTGCAACCGACCGGCAGAACCGGCGGGAGGCCCCGGGAGTCCTTCTGAAGGGCAGGGCGCCCCTGAATGCGCCCGAGAGAGAGGCCCGACCCGGAAAGCGCCAGTGCCAAGATTGATTTAAGACTACTGGTCTGTAAGTGCGGCTTCACCTTCGACCCTTTTTAAATATTAGTGTTACATTAGCTAACTTTGTCATTGACTACAGAAGCCGATTTAAAGGACAGGTTACAAACCTTACTTAATAATTCTGCAATATTCACCATTTCTACTTTGTCCCAGGTTTATAACAGGAGTCTGCTTTTATCCAGTGTATTAGAATTACAGTTGCTCTGTTTTCTCACTTATCTAGCCTTTCCTTATCTATGTCTCCTCAGTAATTTCCCATGGACAGTTTTATGTTCCTGTTTGTTTCAAACTCCATCTTTCTCTTGTATATTTCCCCCCAGGGAGTCGGTTTTGTCTTTTCCCCATTTATTTTGGGGTAGTTTTATTTTAGCTGTTAGTTGGCATCACATTTCCAGTATCCCTATTTTCATTCTTTTACCCAGAGTAGCATCTTGTAAATCATGAGTCATTCCCCACCCTATGCTGTGTCTCTCATTTCCTCCAGCAGTCATTCCACCTAGCTCTGTGAATGTTCCATCTTTCCCTTTTATAGTCCTAGATCCCAAAATATTCCCTTTACTGCAACCCTTAGAGTTATCCATTTCTACTTCCACTCCCCACAACAACCCAGTCCCTCTTCTGACTTTGAAAGTTCTCCAAGGTCTTCCACACTCACAACAGGAACAAGATGACTAGACAAGTACTGCATCATTGAAGTGTGCATCTCTAGTCTGCTTGTTTCTCACTCTGTGCAGCACTGAAGGAACATAGAAGTCCCCAGAGCCAGAAAGAAACAGAATTTAAAGTTTTAACAAGTCAATTTCACAATCCATGCAGCTTCTTCACCAGGCTCATGAAAAAGCATGACAGGGCTTGGAAATGACTGAAATCTATGATTACGTGGCAAAATGCAATAGCTGAGAGACTATAAATGGATGAAAGGATTGAGAAAGGAATTGAAGAGATATGAAATGGAATTATATTTAAAGTATATTATATTTAATCTGAGGAATAAGTGTGAAGTTCTCTAATAGACTTTGTACATTTGGTTAAATATACACACAAATAACTTTGTTTTTATACAATATGTCTGCTTAGAGTTCATCCCAAAGGACTATCTGCAAGTCTAAAAACCTCCAAAATCGTTAACGCAGACTCTTTGATTCAGCAGATCTCAGTTACAAGATGTTTTGGGAATTTTACATACCCACTCCTGAACTGGGTGTGGGGGGAATAGAGCTTGGAGGGGGGGTATGGGTGGGCTCAGTGGGAGGACTAGATGCAGCTGGTTGGGGCTTGGTGGGGTAGGGATCCAGGTGTGGGTGGCTCATGGGGGTAGTCCAGGTGCAGAAGGAGTGGGGCTTACTGGGGGTGGGGGTTCTGAGTGGGGGGGCGGTCAGGCTTAGCAGGAGGGTCTGGGTATGAAGAAGTCTGAATGCACAGGGGTTGGGTGGATGGGGAGCAGCTCCCAGTACAGGGATCCCTCCCCCTGAAGCTGAGGAGTGATGGGTGCAGTAAGTGGGGTGGAGGGTTGCAGAGCTTCCTGCAGCTGGGGAAGAAATATGGGGGTGGGTCTGACCCAGCCCCAAATGCCCTGCAAGGGAAGAGGAAATCCCATCCTTCCCAGCCCAGCTGGGACTAGGAGCTGAGCCCAGCATAGGATAGAAACCACCAGCTGGGTGTTCCCCAGTCCCGCCTCCTGCCCCACAGTGATTTACCTCTCTGCCAGCTGTCCAAAACATACTGCTGGGGAGGGTCGTATGATAGCTCTTGTGCTTCCCTTTGCTCTCCCATCAGAAAGTCATTTTTCTGCAGGGATGCAAAGAAATCTGCAGGGGACATAAATTCTGCACATGCACAGTGGCACAGAATTCCCCCAGGAGTAGTGTATACAGAATGGATAAACATTCAGAAAGTACTCCGCCCTGAAAAATAGATATGGTTCCTAACTGTGTGCATTTAGAAAGCCTGTCTATATCAACTATATTGGCATAGGAAAATACATACTTTTCTGACAAGGAAGATGCTGAAACTGTCATAATGTCAGAACAAGTGTGTATTATATGTATACAATGGATTTTTATTAAAAGCAACTGAGTTTTGACTAAGTTACAACTCAGATTTAAAGTGCAGTATGTATAACCTGTTTAGTAGGGTTGTTTTTTTAAAATTTGTCCTTTTTTCCCCCTATGACTGAAGAGACCTCATTACCAATAGGTTTGGAAAGTTGTAAAGCTGAATAAATGTGTTTTCCTTGAAGCTAATATCATTTGATTATTTTTTGCTGTTTTTCTATTGGCTATATGACAGCCTACGGTGCACATCACTTATCTTAGCTGATGCATCCCAACAGCTATAACCGAGTGGCCATAATTTATGGCTCTGGCACTTTCCCATTTAGATTGGCATACAATTATTTTTCTTGCAGCAAAATAGAATGTAAGGGACCTTGGAAAGAAAGTGTTTTAAGGGCTCTAGGTTCAGGCAAAATGTTATGCATCTTTTCTGTGTGCATGTGTTTATCTAAAATAGCTTCTTGTTTAGGTGCTACATTAATTTTGCTTCAATCCTCATATTATAATGACTGATACCGTCACAAACTGAATGTACAAATAGCTCCTTTTCTCAGTCATAAGTAGGCTAGTTTTAGTCACTATTACATACACAGTACAAAGACTTTCAATAACATATGCTTAGTGAGAATTTAATAAAAGCTTATCGTTTCAGGCCAGAAATGTCTTGTCACATATGCTAAGAATTTAAGATGCTACATGTGCTGAATTACTGCTGTTGATTTCAGGTATAGCCACTACAAGGCAAAAATTGAAGATACATAGTTTATCTGGGGGTTTACTTTTAGCAATGCTGAAAAAATTGTTTGCAAAGGGCAGGGGTCTGTTGATGTCAAAGATCTCCACTCATGCTGGGAACTCACCACTGTGATAAATGAATGTGGGCCTTTGAAAGATGCTCACTCCATACATCTAAAGAAGTGGGTTATAGCCCATGAAAACTTACGTTTTAATAAATGTTAGTCTTTAAGGTGCCATGAGACTCCGTTTTTGCTGAAATGGACTAACATGGCTACCCCTCCGCAATTCGATATTGTTCAAGCCAAGCCCTTTCTCAAAAGGAAGCCAAATTCTTCCCTATAAAACCAGTGTGAACCCACACTAACTGTTGAAGTCTATGGATTTTCACTGATTTGGAGGAATGAACATCATAATTTGGGCCAAACGGAATTTTACTCATAAAATTATATGGGCATAGTTTGCCTAACATAATACATCAGAATTTTAAAACAAAAACGCTTTTAAAAAAGCACATACAGATGAGCCCACAGTATAGAGTGTAGGCTATTTCACTGACTGGGGCAGATTGCAGAACAACTACTAACTAACATGAAAGTATTAGGGTTTGTGCCTTTCCCCTTCCCCATGCTAACTAGAGCAGGTCAAAAGAGCATTTTCCCTCTTGTGGGGGAGGAAAAAAAAAAAAAAAAGGAATTTAAAATCCTGCCACACAATGCCTCATAGGAGCTGTAATTCAGATGCCTCAAGTTCCCATTCTTCTCTGAGGGTTGAGCTTCTGGGTCAGACTATATCTGTTGTGATGCACCATGGAGAGCAGAAGATTGCAACATGGGAGTCCCTGGCCATGATGCCTCATTGGAGATGCAAGTCTAGTCATAGAGCCCAGGCCAAGGAGGATTACAGGAACATGAGACAACTAACCTATAACTCTCATAAGGCACTGTGGCAGCATTTTCAAATCCAAAATATTTTGAACAAAAACAGAAGTTCTCTTTTCTAGCATAAGGTTTTTAGACAAAAATAGAAGTTTCTGCTGAAAGCAGACACATTTCATGAAAAATTATGTTAATCAAGAACCTAATTTTCCAACGAAAAACAGTTTTGACAGAAAATTTGAAGAGAAAGCCAACTGCCTCACCAAATTATAGAGATTCATTTCTGCAAGGTTTCCTTTGCAAAGCAAAGAGAGACAAATATATGCCTTACTGATCAATCACATCCATCCCCTTATATTCACCTGGTTTTTCCCTACACCTTTAAACTTGTTTATTTCATCCCTGCTTGTATTACATTTAATTTAGATTGTATACGACCTTCAGCATGGTTTGAATTTAACTTGCTTTGTGATATTTTGTCCAACACTTTTTTTGAGTTCTTTCAATAAATAAGAAATAGGAAGTAATAAAGTCACTGTACTATTGCTACTGTAACCTAGCCTAGCTTTGGGGGGGCGGGGGCGCAAAGGAGGCCAGTCTCTGCAGTGTAGACACACTGACAGGAACCTGCAGCAATCAGATGTACTCATACCCAAATTAGATTTGACCTAGCTAGTTCAAACAATACAGTGAAACCGTTGCAGCATAGGCAGCAGCATAGGCTGGCTTCTCAAATATGTATCTATGTTGCCGTGGCTTCATTGCTATTATTTGAGCAACTGTACCTAGATGAAATCTAGCTTTGGTATATCTACACATGCTATAATCACACCTCCGATTGCTGCGTAGACAGTGGTGCTATAAGGAGGACTTGGGGATGTTTGACCCCTGGGAGACACTCACAGAGGACTGTTCTCACGGAATGGACTCCACCTGAATAGGGAGGGAAATAGACTTTGGTGATGGAGGTTGACAACTGATTAAAAGAACTAGGAATTGGATGGGGGAGGAGGAAATAGTTGGAGATGCTCTAGTAATCTCCATACCTTATTGTAAACACTGAACAGCAAGAAAATCAAGTAAGAGAATACAGCAATGGAAAAAGGAACAGAGGGAAGGCGAATAGACATCAGGAAAGATTGGTATTGGCACTATGACAGTAATAGTGAGGCAGGAGATACTAGCAGTAGAATTACTGTCCCTACTATGCAAGGAAGCTGGTCAGAGCCCAGCATAAACAATTAAGATGTCTGTCTAACAATACAAGGAGCCTATGTAACAAAACGGAAGAACTAGAACTACTGGTGCAGCAAGTGAAACCAGATATTATAGGGATAACAAACAATGCAATAGTAGTCACACCTGGAGTACTAGTGTTGAGGGGTATGTGTTGTTCAGAAGAGAGAGGTAAAAGCAGTGGAATAGCAATGTATATTAATGATAAAACTGTAAAGAAATTAGAAGTGATGGAATAGATAAACGGAATGTTTGGGTCAAAGGCATTTTGGGGAAGAAAGCTAACATATTCTACTGGGATAGTGCTTAGCATCTGCTACTGTCCTCTAGGATCCAGTTTGGCTATGGATAGAGATCTAATATTTTTAATTAAATACGGCTGAGAATTAAGAGATTATGGGAGTCATTTCCCACATATACATTGAAGGACGTTTTCCTGGATGTGATAGTGGATAGATTTCCAAACCAAATAGTCACCAAACCAACAAGAGGCAAAGCTATTTTAGATTTAGTATTGGTAAGTAGTGAGGACCTTATAGAAGAGCTAGTTGTAGGGGACAACCTTGGTTCATGTGATCATGAGCTAATTCCATAAATGAAAGGTCTGTTTAAGGGAGCTTAGAGGGTTACGCAGCCTAATGGTTGGAGAGCTTGACTTTGGCCCCGAGTGGTTAAGGTGCCTCATTTTTTAAGTCCTCCCACTCTACTGAGGTCCCAACCCAGGGCCCTGTGACAGTCAACCCCTGAGTAGGGGACTTTCCAGCAGGAAGTCTACAGCCACTGCCCCAAGCTATTTCCCATCATTGCCTTTCATTTTGGGGGCATGACCCCTCTAGTTCAAGTTGCTGTGGTGGCCTGTCTCTAGTACAACCCCCTTGTGGACTTTGGGTGGTGTCCTGCTGCGCAGTTCCTCAGGGTGGGGTAGCTGTAAGTCAGGTGGTGGTGTAAAAAACCACAAGGTCTCTAGGTTTTGTTCATCTGGTTACCTCTTAGGCTGGAGGCTCCTAAATCTCTTCTTCAATCACCTTTAGCCATGGAGATGGTGCTAACTTCCTGGTGGCTACCTTGGCTGGCAGACTAGTGGCCCTGCCTATAGCTAGCTTCTACCTTTTTACCAGTCAGCCCTGAACTAAGCCAGGTTCTCTCCTCTCACAGGTGGCACTGGCTGCAGGTATAACAGGGAGGAGCCATCTCGTTCTCTTTAACCCCTTCTGTACTAGTGGGCGGTTTCTCTGCTTTGTCTCAGTCTGCAATTGGAGTCCTTGATTTCAAAAAGAGGCAAACTTTAAGAGTTTAACAGGAATTAGTTAGGGAAGTGGACCAGACTGAAGAACTCAAGGACCTGAATGTGGAGGCAGTTTGGCATTACTTTAAATCAAAGTTGAAGAAACTCTGAAACTTGCATCCCAACCAAGCAACGGGAAAAAATTCATAGGGAAGGGTTACAGACCAAAACTGGGTGAGCAAGCGTCCAAACATATTATCAACAGAAATCAGAAAGGGTACAATAAATGGAAGATGGGAAGGACCAGCAAGGAAAGCTACCTCTTGAGGTCAAAGAGTGAGAACTTCCAAAAACCAAGTCAAGCTGGACCTTGCAAAGGAAATAAAAACCAATAGTAAAAAGGTTCTATAGCCACAGAATTTAAAACAAAACAAAAAACCACCACCCACACAAGGAAAAAAATAGGAGCACTGAGGATGGGGTGGAGATAAAATATAACACGGTTTTACAAAAGATAGATCATGCCAGATCAACCTGATCTTTGATAAGATAACTATTTTTAGACAACATAAATCCAGATCTAATCTACCTGGATTCCAGTAAGGGATTTGATACAGTTCCATATGGGAAACTAGTTAAATTGAGGATGGAGATTAATATGAGAATTGAAAGGTGGATAAGGAAATGGTTAAGGGAAGACTACAACAGGTTATACTGAAAGGTGAACTGTCAGGCTGGAGGAAGGTTACTAGTGGAGTTCCACAGGGGTCGATCTTGGGACCATCTTTAATATTTTCATTCATAACCTTGGCACAAAAAGTGAGAGTTTGCTAATAATTTGCAGATTAAAAAGTTGGAGGTATGGCCAATACAGAGGAGGACCAGAGTGTCATACAAGAAGATTTGGAGGTCTGACAATGGGGCTAATAGAAATGGGATGGAATTTAGTAGCATAAAGTCATGCACTAGGGACTAACAAATTTTTTTGCTATCATTTGGGGCAGTATCAGTTGGAAGTGACCAAAGAGGAGAAAGACTTTGGTGTATTGGTTGATCACAGGATGACTGAGCCTCCAATGTGATGTGGTCATGAAAATAGCATCCATCAGGCAAGGTATTTCCAGCAGAGAGATAGGGAAGCATTAGTAACATTATACAAGGCACTGCTGAAACATCTGGAACACTGTGTGCAATTGTGTTCTCCCACCTTTAAAAGATGAATTCAAACTGGAACAGATGCAGAGAAGGGCTACTAGGATGATCAGAGGAAGGAAAAAACCTACCTTACAAGAGGAGATTTAAGGAGCTTGGCTTGTTTAGCCTAATCAAAACAAAGGCAGAAGGGAGATATGTTTGGTCTCTATAAATACAGAGGGATGAGTACCAGGGAGGGAGAGCAGTTGTTTAAGTTAAGTGCCAATGCTGACACAAGAACAAAATGGATATAAAGTGGCCATCAATAAGTTTGGACTCAAAATTAGATTAAGTTTCTAACCATCAGAGGAGTGAAGTTCTGGAACAGCCTCCCAAAAGGAGTAGTGGAGGCAAAAAAACCTTAACTGGCTTCAAGACTGAGCTTGATAAGTTATCGATTGGGATGGTATGATGAAGTTGACTACAGTGGCATATGGCCTATTTGCAACTGCAAGTCACAAATATCCTCAAGGACTGGAGATGGGGAGGGCTCTGAATTACCACAGAAAATCCTTTCCCTGGTATCTGGCTGGTGGGTCCACATGCTTAGGTTCTTACCAATTGCCATATCTGGGGTTGGGAAAGAATTTTTCCCCAGGTCAGATTGGCAGAGACCCTGGGGATTTTTTTGCCTTCCTCTGCAGCATGGGGCATAGGTTACTTGCTGGTTTACAGTAGAGTAAATGGTGAAGTCTTTAAATCATTATTTGAGGACTTCAGTAACTCTGCCAAAGGTTAGGGGTCTATTATGGGAGGGGGTGGGTAAGATTCTGTGGCCTGCAACGTGCAGGTCATCAGACTAGATCAGGGGATCTCAAACTTCATTGCACCGCAACCCACTTCTGACAAATAAGTGTTACTATACAACCTCAGGAGGGCTACCGAAGTCTGAGCCTGTCCCAGCCCCACCACCCCAGGGGAGGAGGGCCACAAAGCTCCAGACTCGCTGCCCTGAGAGGGGGGTCTGTAATCTGAGCCCCACCACCCATGGACGAAGCCATGGATGGTGTGACTTGGGCTTCAGCAAGTCTAAACCAGCCCTAATGACCCTACTAAAACAGGGTTGCGACCTCACTTTGTGGTCCCAACCCACAGTTTGAGAACCACTGGACTAGATAATCACAATGGTTCCCCCTTCTGTCCCCATTCATAGACATTAAGGCCAAGTGAGGCCTTGTCTAATATCCCATGTGGAAATATTAAGCTTCCTTCTTAAAACTTGAGCAGAGTTTTCAGTGTTCAGGTTTTATGCTGAGTTTGGAGACATCAGCAGTAGGACTAGGTGAGCCACTCCCATAAACCACACAAACATTTGAGATTTGATTGTTTTGAAAATGCTGTCTCATAGTTAGACTTCTAGCTTGGTACCTAGATACTTCAGTGACTGGTGCCATGTAAGATACTGTGGATATTGAATCGATACCCAAGTGCATAGGGGCACGTTGTTAAGAGATTTCCAGCCCAGTTTTCCAGACTTCAGACATTTGATAAGCATTTTAGTTTTAAGCTTATGCAAAAGAAACATTTTGAAGTTCTCCTTTTGTTAATCTAGAGGCCTTGGCTGAATGTCTTTTATATAAAAAGGTGAATAATGTGCATTACATGGTCAGTATCTGAAATAATTTTCAAATAATGCAAGTACCACATAGTACTAACACAATCAAAGATCTTGATCCTTCATTTGGATCCCATTGCAGAAGTGGAGCTCAAAAATAATTTATTTTATGATTGATCTGTGGGTAGAAAATATCCACTTTTTGTTTACCCAGAAATTCTAATATTGTGTAGCAGCCTCTGTCTTACTTCTGTTTTCCATCTCAAAGGATCTTTGGCAACAAAATTCAGTCATATAAAACTACAATAGCAACTTCTACTAATCTCCCCTGAAAGAAGTCAAGAAAAAAAGTGGACTTTTTTCCCTTAAAGAAGCAATTTTAGAATTAGTAAGTTGAATGATTCCATTAAGATAATAATGCATCACTAAATAATTCAGATATTATTCCATTTTAATCAGTAACTAAAAATTAACTGAGGTTTAATGTGATTTAAACTAGAATGTTCATGAAATCAGATTAGAAAAATTTTATATGTACGTACAAGGTACAGTCAGATACAAAACAGACCACCTCTCCCTTCTACTCCCTTTTGTTCTCTAAACCATTCCTAAGTAAACGTTCAAGGCCCAAATACTTGATGCATCATTTATGCAAGTTTTTTTTTAAATCCTGCATCTTGGTCCTCCTCTCAGCCAGCCATTTTAAAAACAAAAATTGGAAGCCTTCCTTCCAGCTATCAACATATGTATATTCTATAAAAGCCCTTTATAATCTCCTTAGCGTTCCTGTTTGAATCAGATATACTTATTCAGATAATCCTATGAATGAAGAATCTGTACTACTGTTTGATTTTTTTTTCCTTTTGAAAAAGCACTTTAAAGAAAATTCACCAACGTTCTAGAGTATTACTGAAAACTTGATGAATTTTGCAAAGAGAGACTGAGTGCTGGTGTTCTCATTGCTACACACAGTAACCTGATGGCTAAGAAACTGTTGCAACTATTAACATCATGCCCTGGTTTTCTTAACCAGAACTGAGAATATTCAGTCCCAAAAAACTTCAGCTTGCCAGTAGTTTAGTCCACAGGTGACAATAATGAGAAAGTGCTTCCAAGAAAACTAGCATATTATGGTATGATTGTATAACCCACTGATTAGTGTGCTTTATATGTCCTCTGTGCCCGATCCACAGAGGATGAGAGTCGGTTACAGGTCACAACTAGACAGCCTGTCTGTTGAGCTCAAACTGTGAAGTCTCATTCATTTTGTTCCAGAGGTCCCTGGTTCAGTCTTCAGTGAGTTAGTCAGGATGGCAGCCATCACAACAGCAGTACTCAGTAGCTTAGCTTGTTTGGAGACATTTGTTTAATATAGAGCCAGAAGTAGGTAGTGCTAAGGTCAGCGGAAGCTCAACCCAAGGGCTCACATGGGTGGAAATAGTATTGGTCAGCATTTTCACACACACAACTGCTTATGTTTAGAAACCTAAGTTACCTGATGTTTATCCTGTAGCCCTTCTTTTCAACCAACCAATGCATAAAGACCCTCTCTATCCTCCATGATCATTAATGAAAGCCCTTCACTGTGTTCCTAAAGACTGGTTGCCAAACAGCTAAAGAAAGCCTTGATGAGATGAAATTTGAACAGCAGACTAATTGAAAGGATAAAGGTCCCAAGTACTGGCTGCTGCCTGTTTTAACCAGGGAAACCTCAAGTTAACCACAGCCATCCCCATTAAGGATGAAGGTTCAGAAATGTGGAGATTTTAAAGCAAATTTAATATCTAATCTGAACAGTTAATGTATGTTATTACCTTACATCAGTGACACATGGCATGACTATCAGAATTTAATACTAAGAAGGCTGCAGCAAAGAACTAGATTTTAGGAACATACCTGTGCTAGCCAGGATCATAGCAGTTATCTCCGCAACCTGATGTCCATGTAACTCTGGCTATTCCTTATCCTTGATTGAGGTCACCAGCCACTCATGCTGGCTGCTGCTTGCTCTGGGGAAAGAGAAGGATATGGCTGCTCCATGCCATCAGCTGTGGGATGCTCTGGATGAGCTGCTTGCCCCTAGTTCTAGCTGTTCCTTAAATGAGAGAAGGGAGGTAAAAAGGCTGCCTTTTGCTCCCAGGCTAGCCAGCTCTACCCCCAGCCTCTTGGTCCCTGACTAGGGGATTCTTTCTGTGGTTCTCTGGGTACTGCTTGCAAACCCCTGCTGCTAGAGATAACAGTATTGCCCACCTGCCTCTACAGCTATAGCCATAGGTGGGTTGAGGAGCTATGTTTTGGTTACACATCTATGGCTAGATTAAACAGAGATTCTGCCTCTCCTCAGAAGCCCAAGTCAGGAGAGTAAATCTTAGGCAGTAGCATTGCAGAAAGTAGCTAAAAATAAGAGTCATAAACAGGCCAGGCCACAAGTCCCATGTTTTCCCTTTCCAAGGCTCTATAGCCAAACAGGCTGCAATCTCATTTATTTATTACTTGGGAAAACATGAGGCTATCCAGGAAGGATGAATGTGACAAATTAAAGAAAATACCCTCCCATCCTCATTCAACACACATACAGGAGATTGACAGGTAGCAATTCCCAATCATTAAATGAAATTTGTCTCAGACCTAACTTGAGTTAATAGGTGAATTCTGGAATCTTAAAAACAGCATGACTGTCAGTGCTGGATTTATGATGCTACAGATCATGCATTAAGTCTTGCTAGGCTAATGGAAGTTTATTTACTAATCAGATACTAACTTAGTGAGCATTAGAGCTGGTCAAAAGATGTCAGGTTGTTTTCACCTGTTGAAACAGAAGTGTTTTGGGGAATGTATCAGAGCTAGACCCACCCAAGAATAGCCAATAGCCTGGTTGTTGGGGAAAGTCATTTGGGGATCCTGTATTCCAAGTGAATGCCCTAACCACTGAGCTAATGACTATTTGCATGTTTTTTGCAACAAGTTTTGAAAGGTTTCATTTTCATTCTGCATTAAAATGAAAAATTTCAAACCCTCAAAATGTTTCAGAAAATGAACCATTTTTTAGCCAGGTTTCCAAGTTTCTCTGTCCTGTGAACTTTTATCAACTATATTATTTCGGCATTTTCTAGTGCATCACCACTATTGCTGCATCAATACTGGGATAGATACTCAGCTGATGTAAGTCAGGTCAGCTCCACTGATTTCCATTTAGCGGAGGATCTAGTCCACTGCCTGAGGAGCTACAACACTTCACTTTTTCTTCTGTTCTGTAATATATTTGCATACTTGAGATTTAAATTAAAAACTTAATGTCTCCCTGCAAGTGGATTTGCACACTATCCTTGACATTAAGATAGGAGAACAGATTGCACTTGTATTAACACACAACAGCTTCATGAGACTATCCTCCTAATGCTGAATTGCTTTGATGCTTTAAAGCCTTAAACCAACACTATCTTACAATGTAATTTGGCTTAATAAAGCCTTGAAAGGGTGGCTGAAGTGTGCTGATTTTCTTCAGTATACATTGTATCCTATAAATAGCATATAATCATTTAAGGCTATCAGCTATGGTTTCTGATTTTAAATAATACTCTCCTTGAATATCAATAGAAAAGGAAAACAAAGCTGCCTCCCTCTGTTCAGAGCTGAAGCCAGAACAAAAAAAAACTCTCTCACCTCTTGGGAGCCAATTAGTGGAGAAACACTTTGCTGGAAGTTTCCGGCAATCTCCTAGCACTGTGTCTATTTGTGATGTCACATCTTAGATAATGCATCAAAACAAGAGCTATTAGACAGTTCTGAGGCCATTTTGTTTCATTATTTTCCAGATGCCAATTTTATACAAGTTAAAGCAGTGTTTACAGAATTCAAACATTTTTCCTACTGAATTAGTGAAGAGTATTTGTTAATTCCCGCCCCCCCCCCATTGACAAGACGTAGCTATTTTACAAATATTTATCCAAATACAAAGCTAACAGTGATCTGGCCTTATTTCATGTTACTGTACTGGAATATAGAACTTTTCTGAAAATATTGGACTCCAGTTTACACTAGGATAATACAATTTTCTAAAGTTTAAGAAGATTATCAATTTATTACTATTATGGCAAGCATCATCCAGTGGCACTGTTACAGTCTTCCAAGTTTTTTCTTAATGTGCAAGAAAATTTTGGGTCTTAGGAAGATTTGCCGTGTTAGCTTTCGGCAATGCAAGGTTTTGGTGTAAACGGAACTTTAGGAGGGAAGAAGCTAGGCTAGCAGCAGGAGAATTTGCCTTCTATCTTGGGCTTTGATTAGAGTAAGTTCTTGAGGCAGCTATTCTATGGGAGTGGGCATTGTAGTTAGGAAGAGATTTGTGGAAGAAGGGATACTGTTTGACCAGCTCATTTCAGGACTAGTGTAAATAAAACAAGTGACACTTAGATTTCTCCTCCTCTGGAAGGGCGGCCATAGACACATGCCACCTCTCTGCTGAGCAGTAGCACTGGTGTCAGAAGAGACTAGTATTAATGAACAGGTAACAGGCAGTATGTAAAACTAAAGTGCCATGGCTCTGTGTACAGACCCACTAGTCTAGTAACGTGAATTAAACCAAACCAAATTAAGTTGACTTTCATGCTTAAGTGTCCACATAAGGGTTTAATCAGCAGAGAATCCTGTGGCACCTTATAGACTAAGGGACGTTTTGGATCATGAGCTTTCGTGGGTGAATACCCACTTCATCAGTATTCACCCAGGAAAGCTCATGATCCAAAACGTCCCTTAGTCTATAAGGTGCCACAGGATTCTCTGCTGCTTTTACAGATTCAGACTAACACGGCTACCCCTCTGATAAGGGTTTAATGTAATTTAAGTCATCCACTTAAATTTTCCTAGAGCGTCCCTGCATAGACAAACCCTTAAATTCCTACTAGGAAGATTATTAAATATCATGCATGTTGGGTTTAGGGCTTTTAGGTACTGTAAGTGGGAACTGGTTTCACTCTCCCAGCAGATAAATCGGTATTATACAATCACCACACATTTTAAGTACATTGGTACGCAGCTGCCATAGCAATGGGGAATTCCAAGAATTTACTGTTGTGAATGTAAAGACCAACGAATGCAATATAAAGAGTAACTGACTAAAGTGAAACTCCACTGAATTTCATGACCTACTGAAATGTCTGAGTTGCTAGACAAAGTTACATTTAATGTTTAAAGTTGAGGAAATCTTACAATTTAATCACAACATAACAAGTTATTGTACATCACTAAGTAAATGGTGCTAAATTGTCATACTGTAACTAATACAGAAATGGTTTCCCATGGCAATGTTTCCAGTTTAGTTTGCTATACATTTACTTGTTCAACTATATTCTCCACATTTGTTTAATATATTGGTACTTTTCAACAGCTCAATTCCAAACAAATTCGTAGCACAAAAAGAAGTTGCCTAATGAGAAAGCAGAGTATAGTTAATTATCAAAAGAGGGTAATATTTTAAACAGGAAGGTAGACTTCCCCTGTAAGTACAATTTCTGTCCTCATTTTCTGTGAAAGAGGATAGAAATAATTGACTCACTCATTTTTCTTATAATTCAGTGAAAGGATATGAGTGACAGAACTAACAGTCAATTATAATTAACTAGCACTCAAGATCTATTACAACTGCATTGTCCTTCCAATTTTATTGTGGACCTTGCTTTATATAAAGCCTTATTTTCATTAATTACTGCTCTGAGAAGCCTCTTATTTAACTGTGCCTTGAATGAAAGATGAGCATTGTAAACTAGTTTCTCAAAATGGTCTATTTTAATACTTCCTACAGTCCAGTGAAATCAAAACGTAGGATGCATTCAAAGTATAACATTTTGTACACTGGATATTTTCTTAAACATGCTATCGGTAATTTAGGGCCCAATCCAATTCCCCTTAACTTCAACAGAAGTCAGATTGGGCCATTACACCATAACAGCCAGTCCACAATAGAAATAAAACTTAACACCTTCAAAATACTGTATCCTTGAAATCCATTTAAGTTTTGAAATATTTACAAGTCATACTTTTAGGCATTCCATGATTGTTAGAAATTGAAGTATCTTATATTTATGGAAACAAATAAGCTTTTTAGTTAGTTACTGCAGCATTGCCAAATGACAACAAATGTGAACACGTATTTATTCAGAATAAATTAAGGCCACGACTCTGAGCAGTCAGCCAGCTGCAGGATGGAGGCCTAACTTGTATATACAATATTTCTTTATGTAAAGACATACCTCCATTTTATACATAAATATGGAAACTATCCTTGCCAACAGAGGCCATATTCAGAAGAGTATTTAAGCACATGCTTAAATCAGACTATTCAGGGTGCAACTTAACCGTGTATACCTCTACCCTGATATAACACAACCCGATATAACACAAATTTGGATATAACGTGGTAAAGCAGAGCTCCAGGGGGACAGGACTGCACACTCTCATGGATCAAAGCAAGTCCGATATAACCTGGTTTCACCTATAACGCAGTAAGATTTTTTGGCTCCCGAGGACAGTGTTATATCAGGGTAGAGGTGTACTTACATCCCATTGACTGTAGTGCCACTAACAAACTAAAAGTCTCCACCCTTCTTTGACCAGTCTATCAAAAAAAAATGTTTTAAAGTTAAATGTTCATGTTAAAAAACCCCATACCAAAAAGAGTAGCCACACTGCCTAGGGAGAAAGAGGAGAGCTGCTAGGAGCTGTCAGGGTTGTGAAAGTCAAGCTGAGTGGGTACTGAAGGCACGTGATACAAGCTTGCTGAAAGAAGAGAAACCCTCTCAGGGGCAAAAGACACCCAGAACTCGAGGTTTCAGAGATATCTGCAGCCAAAACCAACTGAAAACCACTGAGAGGAAGTACTAAAGGGCTCATTCCTTCACCCCGTATTTACGATGTTATTGATATACTGGACTTTAAGAGCCCAGCCTCCTGACTCTCTGGGTCTCTGCTGGTTGTTCCTTCACCCTGAATAGTAGTCTCTCCAAGGCCTGACAACCCAGGCCTCCAAAGTCTGGCCTTCTCCTCTTTTCCATCTGGTAGGATAAGAGGAAAAGAAATATCCTTTTTGGCAATTAGCTAGCAGTTTTACCTCACTCTGCATGGCAGACCTCTGAATTCATTCCTTGAGTGGCTCCTTAACCAACTGCTATTGAGGAATCTCCTTAAACAGTCTCCAGCCTCTCTGGCAGCCACCCCACTCTGTTTGAACTGCAGGTTTTTACTTCAGATGTTGCTATTCAGCCATTTAGTCACAGCTGGGGAAGTAACAGTTCCATACATTAACCCCTTCATGGCTGCTACAGTTGGGAGTTTATAACCCCAATGTGATACTGAGCACCCATGTATGCAAATCCTACACACTAGTCTAATAATCTTTTGTACAAAATAGGCATTGGGGGGTATAATTTGATAAATAATAACTCACTGCTCATTAATGTTCTTCCATAATGTATAGGTGTGACACGTATAGGGAGTTACTAAAGTGTGTTTAACCCAGGCAAGCCAGGGGTTAGCAAGTAGGTCTGCCCTGAACAAAGGAATGTGTTTTCCCCACCTCCAAGTTACTTCCAAAGTACTCTGAAAGACAATGAGAATGTATTTACATGTTGCATAAATGGGTCCATCAAGCTAACAAGGGGAGGAGACAAACCTCACACTAAAAAGTGTAGGAAGACAGCATGGGGTCTACATCCAACAAGCGAGAGAAGCTTGGTTGGGGTTTTACTTTTCAAAGAATATGATGAAAGATGTACTGGTCTATAAGGACAAGTAGATGGGGGGGTCTGAATTTCAAGTGAAACTATTGAATCAATTGGCTGTATACAATATTACTATACTGTAAGTGCATAGACAGGCATTTTCTAAAAATTAATCACCAGAACGGTGTTAGCATTGTGAAATGTATATTAAACACAATGTAAGGAATTATGGATACTCATTGATTTTTAGGCTGTACAGTCTGCCCAGACAGGAGGCAATTTCACAGCTCTCTGCCTGTCTTCTGTAGAAATTAAGCACAGTGGGATCAGAAACAATGGAAGTCCCTTTTACACAGAAATCAGTTGAGGGATGGGGAAGCCCACAGCTCTTCCTGCCTCTTGAAACAAGTTCATTGGACTTTAAAAAAATACAAGCAATGCCAGAAGCCACCTTTAACATCCATCACTAGACCAATACAAGGGACTAGAGGTCTTGTGAGAGGAGAAGAATGGGTCCTTCAACCCAAGGGACAGAGGTTGAAGTCTCTGGGAACTGAATACAGAAGAGAAACCTGCTTATTCAAAAAGTGTACCTTTCTAGATTAAGTTTTAGACTTTTAGAAGCTTGTTTTGTTTTACCTGTAACTTCTTCTATCCTCATTCCTTGTACTTGAACTCACTTAATCCCATGTATATTTTGTTAGTGAATTTATTTCATTTTTACCATAAGCCAAGGCAGTACTGTGTTTAAAGGAAAGGGTGTATTTACCTCAGTTAAGTTAATAAACTGTGATGTAGTTTGGTC
Source organism: Chelonoidis abingdonii (assembly GCF_003597395.2). Taxonomy (NCBI): domain Eukaryota; kingdom Metazoa; phylum Chordata; order Testudines; family Testudinidae; genus Chelonoidis; species Chelonoidis abingdonii. Next base: position 23,510,344 of record NC_133776.1, read on the forward strand.
TCTTTCTAGAAGCAATAAACGTCATTTCTCTGCTCTATTTATGACAGGGCTGGATACTTAAGGGCACAGTTTTGGAAAAATTTGGGACTGGGAGTGTGTTGTGATCTTATTGCTGGTTGTAGCCAAGGAACGTGGACACTAGAGTGTCACTACTGTGTTGCTGGCAGGCTGCTAGGGTCAGAGTCTGGTGGGCTAGGCCTGCAGCCGTACACAGACACTCAGGGTGTGACCTGCATACTAGTAGGCTAGTTATGAGCATCCCAGGCTTGGAACTACAGCAGCAAAGCACTGTGAGGCACCCACGGTTACAGAGCAAGTGGCAACAGAACCTCTGACTGGTCTGGTTTTGCCCCTCCTTCCCTCCACCAAGTCCCAGAACAACCCTCACTCCCATCATAGGCACTAGAGCAGGGGGCGGGATAGTTCAGTGGTTTGAGCATTGGCCTGATAAACCTGGGGTTGTGAGTTCAATCCTTGAGCGGGACATTGAGGGATCTGGAGCAAAAATCTGTCTGAAGATTGGCCCTGCTTTGAGCAGGGGGTTGGATTAGATGACCTCCTGAGGTTCCTTCCAACCCTGATATTCTATGATCTATCCCAGGAATTATGTTCTGTTTAAACCTGGATTCTTTTCTGTTGTGGAACATGGCACCTAGTAAGCTCCCATAAGTGAAGAACTGCATCCAAATTCTATAATCTCATTCCCTTCGATACAATCAACCATGTTTTCATTCAAGCATGGTTCGGACAGACTTAGATACAGAAAAAGTCAGCTCACTTGTGTGTCAGAGAAACTTCCAATGTAACAATTAAACTTAGTCATATTCTGTTATTGCCAAATGGACCACAGTGATTTGGCAACTCCTAATGCCCAATTTCTCACCAAGTCCTTACTCCTGGATGCCGTTGTTGGTCTCTGAGTAATGGATTGTTTGTCATCTTTGCTAGTAGTTTCCCCCTCCACCTCCAGGACTCTCAAAGGATGTCCTTCTCTTTCTGGTGCATACTTTCTCACCTTAAGTCATTTCTTTATCACTTCCAGACTGGAATGTTGCCATGCGCTCTATCTTAAATCCACTCAAGAACTAAACCTACTGCAGAATGTGGCAGTCCACTAGAGAAGGCAGTCCACTAGAGAAGAATCAAGCCCTGAACATATTTAACTAGTTCATCATCTGCATTGGCTGCTTGGGGGCTTCCAGGGGGAGTTTAAGGTACTAGCATTGAGTAAGAACATCCCTCTCCTTGTATCATGCCATGCTGCTACAGTTAACATCTGTAGAGGCATTGAACCTGGACCTCTCAGTATAGAGGAGAGGGGCTGCTGGCAGGTGTTCACCACAAAATCCCCTTTCCTCAGGAATACATAACCTCCCCCCTACTCTGAAACAGTCCAGATCTGCTGACTGTCAAGAAATACTGCAAGGTTCACCTGGTTAGGAGAGCTTTGGGGGAAGAAAATGCTGTTTCAGAGGTGACGTTTACTATGGCTAGGATATGTGTTTTATCTGGATTGTATGATTTGTTCAGGGTGGGCTGTTTTAATACTTTCTGTAGTGAGGTGGCCTGGTTCCCAGGAAACCCGGAGGACCAAGAGTCCAGCCGGAGGCCAAACTGGGTGGAGCTACGGGGCTCTGGGCCCGCCCTGCAAAGGGTCAAGTACAAAGGCAGGCCTTCTGAGCTCAGTAAGGCCCCAGCCATCAGCCAGGCCAGACGTCCACGACCAAGCTCCTGCTGGGGAGGCCGCAGAACGCAGCAGCCAACCCAGCCTCCCCCGCTCCCGTACCAGGAGGAGGACTGGCTGAGCCTGCCCTGCTCCCGCTACCTGGAGGACTGGCTGAGCCGGATGGTGGCTGTCTACTCGGAGGACCCGCTGAGCCCACCCGTGGACACTTACCTTGAGGAACCGATGGTGGTTGACCCCCCTGCTGAAACGACGACGACTCAGGTACTCAAGGACGGGAAAAGGGGAAGTAGCCCAGGGGCAGCCAACCCCAGTCTGGCTGCAGCACTGCCAGAACCGATGTCAGTGTGTTGCGGCCAGGATCCCCACTGACCCAGCAGCAGACTGCCTGTTGCTGTTAGGGCCCCAGGCTGGTAGGGCCTGCGTCCCTCCCTGCCATCCTTCCAGGGGTGGCAGACTCCCCCCTCTCCCTGCCCTGAGGAGGCCTTTAAACTTACTTGAACTGCTGCTCAGCCCTGCCTGAGGGTTTGAGCCCTGTACCTGCGTTTGTGCCCCGCCCTGAGCTAGGGCTTGGGTTTTGTAGGACTTATAGATTGAACTGCTGGGTGTGTAGTGAGGCAGCCTGGTTCCCAGGCACCCCAGAGGGCGAAGAGTGACCCCTAGCCCAACAGGGGAACCCTTACATGTGGTACCTGACCAGGGACCCTTGCCCAGAAATGTGGGCACAGGCCCTCGACCCCTCTGAGAGGGGAACTGGGGGAGAGCGAACCCCTGCCCCGGGACACGGATCTGTCTCAGCTCTTCGTCTTCTTAACCAAAAGCCAGGAACGACAGCAGGCGGCCCAGCTCCAACAGCAGCAAAAGCAGTGGGCCGTCCAGCTCCAATAACAGCAACAGCTGGTCGAACAGCTAGGAGCCCAGCAGCACCAGTTGGTGCAAGACCTCGCCACACAGCATCAGGACTTTCAGAGGGAATGCCTCCAACAGTTCGCCGCGGCGCTGTCCTGACCTGCGGAGCCCCAGCCAGGGTGCTCCGAGGAGACCCTGCGGCCAAACCCGCCAATCCGGCTGACCAAGATGAGTCCCAGTGACGACCCAGAAGCCTTCCTGGTAACATCTGAGCGAATAGGCATTGTCACAGGGTGGGCCCCACACCAGTGGGCTTCCCTCTTGGCCCCGTACTTGACGGGGATCACCCAGATGGTCTATCAGGGCCTGTTTATGGAGGTCGCCCAAGACTACCCCCAAGTAAAGGCGGCAATTCTGGATGCCCTGGATATGAGCCCAGAGACCTTCCGCCAGCGGTTTAGGGGCCTGACCTACCCCACCGGGGCCTGGCCCTGGATGGTGGCCCAGGAACTAAGGGAGACGTCTAAGCAGTGGCTGCAGCCCAAGACCCGAACACCGGAGGAGCTCACGGAGCAAATCGTGTTGGAGCAATTTCTTCATATACTCCTGCCGTGGGGAAGGGCCTGGGTCCTCCACCATTGACCCACGATGCTGGCGGCTGCCATCACCTTAATGGAGAACTTTCTGGCGGCGGAGACGTCAGTGAGTCCGACCACCCGAGTCTCCACCTCCGGGGTGGCCCCCTTTCCCGGGCTGACTCCCGAGGATCCGCCCAGGCGTCCGAGCCCTGACCCACGGAGGCAGCGGGGCAACAAGCACCCGCCCCGCCTCCCATAGAGCGGGAGGCCACCTGAGCCCCTCCCAAGGGGGCTGCAGGAATACATCCCTGGCTGGGTTGATCAGACCTGGGACCCTGTTTCTCCTGCGGGGAATATGGGCAACTACGCCGGGACTGCCCGGCGATGGAGTGCCACTTTGGCCAGGTTTGCTCCAGGGAAGCCCGCGCACGACGTCCCCATGCCACCAAGATCAGTGCCCATAGTCTTGGAGGGGTCCCCAACGGTGGCTCTCGTCAATTCCGGGTGTGGTCAGACACTGGTCCGCCAGAGCTTAGGTCCCCGGGCCGACACCCGCCTGGGATGATCAGACTGCAGTGCATCCATGGGGATGTTCGGCTGTACCCCAGCTCTCGGGCCCAACTAACAGTAGGAGGAGTCACCTTACCAATGGTGGTGGGCCTCGCCCCGCTCCTGGCGTATCCGGTGATCCTGGGCCGGGACTGGCCTGAGTTTGCAGAAGTCCTCCGTGGCAGCACTGGGGAACGCCCGAGGGTCACGCCAACCTGGGGAGGAGAGCCCCCGGAGACTAGGGCGGACCAAGGGGAAACACCCGACCCCCCTGAGCGGATGGAACGAGTCAGGGGACTCTCCCTCGGAGGCAATGGAGGGGCCCCCGCTTCAGACGGACATCTGTTGCGATCAGCGGGCCGACCTCAAGAGGGCGTATAAACAGGTGGCCACTGTCGACGGCACCGTCATGGATCCCCACCAGGCCGCCCAGTGGCCCCGCTTTGAGTTACAGCAGGAACGCCTGTACCGGGTTGAGAAGGACTCCCGTACGGGGGAGCTTCAGACCCAACTCCTCGTGCCCCAGTGTCATCGGCGAGCCGTCATGAAGCTAGCCCATGATGTCCCAGCGGCTGGACACCTCGGCCTTGAGAAGACTTTGTCCCGGATTCTGGACACACTTCTTTTGACCCAGTGTACATCAGGAGGTGAGAAATTACTTCAGGTCCTGCCCCGACTGCCAGTTGGTGGCACCGGCCCAGACCCCAAGGCGCCCTTGATTCCCATGCCCTTAATTGAGATCCCCTTTGAGAGGGTGGCCATGGACCTGATGGGCCCACTCCCCAAAAGTGTCGCAGGATTCCAGTATATACTGGTCCTGCTGGACTACGCTATCCGGTTCCCCAAGGCCGTACCCCTCTGGACTATCACGGCCCGTAGCATCGCCGGCAAACTCGTAAAGATCTTCGCCCGCGTCGGTTTGCCCCAAGAGATCCTTACGGACCAGGGCACCAACTTCACCGCTTGGCTATTAAGGCAAGTATGTGAGGTCTTGGGGATCAAGCAGCTGCTGACATCCATATACCATCCTCAGACCAACGGGCTGGTCGAATGATTTAATAGAACTCTTAAGAGCATGTTACGCAAGTTTCCCCCAGACGACCTCCGCCGTTGGGACAAGTTACTACCACCTCTGCTCCTGGCGATCTGGGAGGTCCCAGAGTCCTCCACCAAGTTCCCCCTGTTTGAGTTACTATACGGCCGACGGCCCCAAGGCCTCTTGGACCTAATGCGAGAGACATGGGAGCAAGCCCTGTCCCCCACCCAAGGCCTGTTGAAATACGTCCTGCAGCTTCAGGAGCACCTGGCGCAGGCTGGGGCCATAGCCCACGAGAATTTGGAGGTCACCCAGGAGACTCAGGCCCGGGTCTACAACCGTGGGGCGCAGACTCGCAGCTTCCAACCCGGGGACTGCGTTCTACTCCTCCTCCCATCTAGCGAATCAAAGATTCTGGCCCAGTGACAAGGGCCTTATGAGGTGATCCAGCAGGTCAGGCCCATCACGTATGAGATCTATCAGCCCGACCGGCACAAAAAGGAATAATGCTATCATGTGAACCTCCTAAAACCGTGGCGAGAGTGAGAGGGGCTGTTGATTAACCCCTACCCACTGGGGCCCCAGGTGACAGACCTGGCAGACCCCGAAGGTCCCCAGCTGAGACCGACACTGGCGACGGAGCAACTCAAACAAACTTGGTCTCTGCTACTGGCATTCCCCCGCACCTTCACAATTCACCTGGGGTGCACCACCCTCGTCCAGCACACCATTCAGACGGAGCCGGGGGTGGTGGTCCGAGGGGCAACCAGGCCTTTGCCCTACCACGTGCGGCAAGTCATCAAGGAAGAGGTATGGGTCATTCTGGACTGGGAGTCATTGAGCCGGCGCAGAGCGAATGGTGCAGCCCGGTAGTCCTAGTAGCCAAATCGGATGGCACCCAACGGTTTTGCATCGACTTCAGACGCGTCAACGCCATCTCGAAGTTTGACGCATACCCGATGCCCCAAGTAGATGAGTTGCTCGGCCGGCTGGGAGAGGCCTGTTACATCACTACTTTTGATCTGAGCAAGGGGTATTGGCAGATTCCCCTTGAGCTGAGCTCCAGGGAGAAGACGCTTTTGCCACCCCTACGGGCTTGTATCAGTTCACCTGGATGCTCTTCAGCCTCCATGGGGCCCCGACCACGTTTCAGCAGCTGATGGACCGCCTCCTCCAGTCCCATCAGGACTATGCCACCGCATACCTGGGCGATGTGGTCATTTATAGCCGCCAATGGGAGGACCACCTCGAGCGAGTGGCTGCAGTCCTGAGGTCCCTGCGGGCTGCTGGTTCACTGCCAACCCAAAGAAGTGTCGTATTGGCTGGCAAGAAACAACCTACCTGGGGTATACCATCAGGAATGGACTAGTAAAGCCCCTCGTGGGAAAGGTTCAGGCTATCGCAACCTGCCCCCCACCAGCCATGAAGTGCCAGGTATGCCAGTTCCTGGGGCTGGCCGGCTATTATCGGCTGTTCATCCCTCAGTTCGCAGCCATTGCGGCCCCCTTGACTGGGTTGCTGGCCAAGGACGGTCCATGACAGGTGTGGTGGACCCAAGAGTGCAACGCGGCATTCCAGACCCTCAAGGCAAACCTCTGCTGCGCACCCGTACTCTACAGCCCTGATTTTGACAGGGCCTTCGTCCTCCGGACGGACGCCTCGGAAGTGGGACTTGGCGTGGTCCTCTCCCAGGAGGTCTATGGGAAAGAACATCCGGTTATATATATCAGCAGGAAGCTGTTCCCCAGAGAGAAGAATTATGCGGTGGTTGAGAAAGAAGCCCTCGCTGTAAAATGGGCGTGCGACGCCTTACGCTATTATCTCCTCGGAGCCCACTTCATGCTTGTTACGGATCATGCCATGCTCCAATGGCTGACCCGCATGAAAGACCATAACATGAGGCTGCAGAGGCGGTATCTAGCACTGCAACCCTACGCCTTTACAGTCCACCATAGGGCTGGGAAAGACCACACAAATGCAGACTTTCTTTCCCAAGTGGGAGGCATGGATGGGTCTGGCCCCGCTGCACGGGAGCCAGACTTGCGTGGGGCGGGTGTGTAGTGAGGCAGCCTGGTTCCCAGGCGCCCCAGAGGACCAAGAGTCCAGCTGGAGGCCACACTGGGCAGAGCTACGCGGCTCTGGGTCCGCCCCGCAAAGGGTCAAGTGCCGACCCGGAAGTACACAGGGGGGCCCTCCGAGCTCAGTAAGGCCCCAGCCATCAGCCAGGCCAGATGTCCACGACCGAGCTCCTGCTGGGGAGGCTGCATAATGCAGCGGCTGACCCAGCTTCCCCCTCGCTCACTACCCGGAGGAGGACTGGCTCAGCCTGCCCCGCTCCCGCTATCCGGAGGAGGAGCCGAGCCGGACGGTGGCCGTCTACCCGGAGGACCCGCTGAGCCCACCCGTGGACACTTACCCTGAGGAACCGATGGTGGTTGACCCCTCTGCCGAAACAACGATGACGACTCAGGTACTCGAGGAAGGGGAAAAAGGAGAAGTAGCCCAGGGGCAGCCGACTCCAGTCTGGCTGCAGCACTGCCAGAACCGATGTCAGTGTGTTGCAGCCAGGATCCCCACTAATCCAGCAGCAGACTGCCTGCCGCTGTTAGGGCTGTCATAAGTAGATAGGTAAGGGTTAATTTTCTTTTACCTGTAAAGGGTGAACAAAAAGGGGAACCAAACACCTGACCAGAGGACCAATCAGAGACCTGGATTTTTTTTTTAAAGTCTGGGAGGGAACTGGAAACTTGGGGTCTTTTTGTTTTCCTCGGCTGTGAGTAAACAAGCTTTCTTCTAACTCCATCTTCTTTCAAATATTCTACTATCAAGTGTGAGTACAAAGGAACCAAAGTAATCGGCTGTGATGTGCTTTGATTTGTATTTACATGGGTGTTGATTTGCTGGACTGGTTTAATTGGGCTATCTTTTAAATCAGACTGTTTGTTCATATTTTCTTATAAGCAAGAGCCTGTATTGATCTCTTAATGCAGTATTATTGTTTTGTTTTTTCTTTCTTTTTATATAAAGTTTCTTTTTAAAACTTGTGGGAGTTTCTTTTCCTAGTGAGGCAAAGGGATAGAAATTTCTGTACCAGGTATCTGCCTCCCTCACGGGAAGACAGGGAGGGGGAGAGAAGCATTACATTCTGTGTTGACTTTCCTATTGTCCCCAGGGCGGGAACAGGCTACGGGGAAAGAGAGAGAGAATCAACTCTGTTCTCTTGTGTTTGAGGTTTTTCTCTAGTTACTGCTACGAGACCAGGGAGGGGTGAAGCTCCTGGTGTGTTAGCTGTGACTAGCTTTGAAGGCATAGCCTCGAGGGAGGTAAATAGCTCTCTTGGTTTTGCATTCAAGGAGTTAAGTATAGCATCGCCCAGGCTCACCCAGGGAAAAGGGGGGGAGAGCTGGGGATGAGATAGGGAGACCCAGGGGTTCTGGGTCTTGGAGGAGTCCCCCAAGGAAAGGTTTGGGGAACCCGAGGGGGCTGAAACCCTGGAAAACTTCAGCTGGTGGCAGCGAGATAAGATCCAAGCTGGGTATAAGCTTGGGGAGGTTCACAGTAAACACCCAGATTTTGTACGCTAAAGTCCAGATTTGGGACAGACGTTTACCACAAGGGACCCGGGCTGGGACGCAGTGGAGTGGGAGGGCCTGCGTCGTCTCCCCCCCCTCCCCCCGCCACCCTTCCAGGGGTGGCAGACTCCCCCCTCTCCCTGGCCTGAGGAGGCCTTTAAACTTACTTGAACTACTGCTCAGCCCCGCCTGAGGGTCTGAGCCCTGTACCGGCATTTGTTGCCCCGCCCTGACCTAAGGCTTGGGTTTTGTACGACTTATAGATTGAATTGCTGGGTGTGTAGTGAGGTGTCCTGGTTCCCAGGCGCCCCGGAGGGCGAAGAATGACCCCTCACCCGACAGGGGAACCCTTACACTTTGGCTTATGTTAACTAGCATTTTAACATTGTCAGAGGCACAGGGAGCATGATAGATGTTTTAGATCTAAAAGGCTAAATAAATCCATAAACAAAACAAATCAATACACCTCCAACTTCTGTTTTCCCATTAATTGTACAGCTGCATACTGTGTACTCAGATCAAGCAGTCTTGAGAGCAAAGGGTTGTACTAGAATGTCGAGAGTCCAACAAGAGGCAGTCTACATTTATGGTGCAAGAGTAAAGCACAGCTTTGGCAAGATCACAATGCAAGTGTTAAATTCAAAATCTTTTCAAGCACAGAAGGATGAGAACTTCCATGAAAGATTCCAGGATATTTAGAGAAATAAGGTGAGTGAGGTAATATTTTTATTGGACGCATTCCTGTTGGAAAGGCAAAAACTTTAAGAAGATGGTGTCTTCCCCCACCCGCAAATAAAAATGTGTTACCTCATCCACCTTCTTCTCAAATATCCTGCAACCAACACAGCTACAACACTGCACACAGTAAATTAGGACTATAATTCTAACTTCAGAGGTAGTATTGATTCAGAGACCCCTGAGAATGCATCCTGATAGCGAGCACAATTTTCAAGACCTGCAGGAAGCCCCAGAATTAAGGGCTCTGTTATAGCTGCATTCAGCTGGAGCAAATGCCATGGCATCTAGAGTTTGTCTCCAGTAAACAGGTCTCTAACACAGACTGAAAGAATCAATATCTGGGCTATAGTGCAACACAGATCTGTGTCATGAACAGAGCAGCAGGAATCACCATCATTTTTGCAAACCAATTGTCTCAGTAGCAATATGTAACTAAACATCAAAGGGCCTGCTGTAGATTCTCGTGGATTCCCACAGGTAAGATGAGTATAAAGGGAACAAACAAAATCTCCTATTGTAGCAGGACACTGCCTGTCAATAAAATAAAGTCTGTTCAGAGCAAAGCAAAATTTGGAATGGTTTAAAAAAGAATTCTGCAAACAGAATGTTTGTAGGGTTGCCACTTCTAAGTCAGACAAAATCAACAAGCAACTAACCTGATCTGAAGTGTTTTTACAGCAGATCTTCAGCTGGTTTAAAATTGAGGTAGCTCTGGTGAAGTCAGTAAGTTCCAAAACTTTTTTCTGATGTAACATGGGGTCATGGTATAGAAGAGTTTAAGAACCACTAGTTTAAAAATTAGAGTAATACCAGTAAATCTGCTATGACAAAGTGACCTAAGCTAATATCTGTGTGTATTTCTGCGCTGTTTTGCAAAATGAAAATATGATGATGGATAAAGATCCAATTCATGCAGATAAAAAAAACACTGATCACACAAGGTTTCCATTAACTGTACTGAAGAGCAGCAAATGGGGAAGCTCTTTTCAAAAGATACATGGGGATTTTGCTATTACATTAACCTTTTTTCTCCCTTATGAATCAGTGGTAATGTTTGTATTACCTCCTGAAGAAAGCAAAGGTGAGAGTGAAGCAAAGAGAGATTTAGATATTGTGTTTCAGTATGAAATATTATAGTCCCATTATGATGAACAAGAGCAATTTAAAATATTCTTATTTTATCAAAAAAATGTATATTGTACTCCACATACTAAATCTTTGCATGCATTTATCAAGGAAGTGAATCTCTAATATAACCATTCATTTCCTGGAAGAGCGCTTATTTTAGGTTCTTCTTGTTACTGACCCATCCTTAGCATCATGCTGAATAAAATACAATTTAGCTAGTCATATCTCATTTGACAAAAAAAAGCTTGTTTTTTTTTTTTTTTTTTTTTTTTTTTTTTAAGATTAAGGTGAGCTGTCAGATTGCATTTCTGGAGACTGACTGCCATATATTATTAAACAAATATTTTGGTAGCTCCTAGAGCCTTTAGCCAAGTCAGAGATCCATTGTGCTAGGTTTATTTTATATGTATTATGAGACTAGATAGCTAAATAGATAGCATGGTTAATTTTTTAAAAAAAAAAGCAGGTTTCTTTCCTGGTTTTACTAACACCTTAGAATACAAAAAGTTAAAATTTAAGCAAAGTTTGATTTTCATATGTTCTGGATCATTCTTAGGACGTGTAACATTGGCTGTGTGACCTAATCATCAAAGCCAGGAGTAGAGTCAGAGTCATGATCACAGGTCAAAGCTGGAATCAGGAATTGGGGGAGAGGGTGGCTCAGGCCAAGAGGGAGGAATGTGATCTTAAAGGTCTGAGCAGCAACAGACCTAGCAACTAGTTTCTCAGACAAGGGATAGGACAGGAACAGGAAGCTTTATACCCAGTGGTATCCAATCACCAGTCTGTTAGCCATCTGACCCGCCTGAGTGTCAGCAGGTGTAGCTGCTAGTGAGGGGGTATTAGCAGCAGTTCCTTCATCAAGCCGTGAAGCAGAGGGTAAGGCTTCCACTTGGCAGCCCTCTGCGCCTGGGTTTGAGACCCTTGGTACCTAACTGATAGTCCTGTAAAATGGAGGGATAATGGACATGAGATGTTTTCCCCCATATATATCTCCTGCACACCTAACAATTTGAGACTCAGACTCCATGGATAGTATTATTACTGCTCAGGTTGGAACATAACTGAACCAGTCTCCTCTCCATCTTATGCACGAGCATTTTGAGCTACTATTACTTGTATAGGTTCTCGTTTCCCAGGATTGCATGCTTCCTCTGGCTGCTGTCTTCCTGGCTACCACCCTTTTTGGAGGGAGAGAAGACCAACCCTAAAATTGCAGTGTTATAGAATACAGAGCATACATTAAACAAGAATACACCAATGAGAAAGAAATGTATTTTCAACTTCACATTCTACACTAGAGATGTTTTATGAAGACTTGCACTAGCAGGGAAAAGGACATCTGTAAAGCAAATATTTAAGAAGTTTTTTCACTAAATTTGAGGCATGCCACTTTAAATAGCAAATCAAATTATGGTGCTTTTAAATCATTTTGCTACCATGTACCGGTGATAGTTTGAAAGAATACGAGCCTATCAAAATTCAAAAGCCTCTCTTGTATTAAAAGCAAGAGGAAGTTGCATTTTCTTTTCCACAAAATGTTTTCCCCTATATTTTGTAATAGAAGATTTCAGCATCTATTTGCTCTTTATTTTGTTAAAGAGCTATTCATTTTTAATGAATATTTGAGAGAAGTGTCAAACTAGGATCACATATCCAACTGACTCCACATTTTGGGGGTGTTTGGATTTGGGTAACTGGATCCAAGCTACTAGCTGCATATTTTGATCCATCTCAGATCCAAAGCCCCAAATGGACCCTGTCTACTTCTAGGCTGAGGGGATCTTTGCTCTCAGATTGATTTAGTAAGTGTCTCATTTAGCAAAACACGCTGCCTACTCACAGTGTAAAACTGAGTTGCAGTTGTGCTGGAACACCTCTGATATTTACTCCCCTCCCCCCCCCCCAAAAAAAACACACACCCACAACTGGGCAACAGCTCATTCTTTGGGTCTGCACCTCTCCTCGGTCTATGACCCCTCCCTTCAACACCACAACCCCTATTTCTGTCCCCACAAAAGAATATCCTTCAGTCTCCAGCTGAAAATGAAAACCGACATTTCCAGGCACACAATTTCAAACAGCAGTCTTGTCTCTTAGAGGCAAAGACAGCTGCAGACTCTAAACGCCCCCAAACCAGTATATCCCTTTCAATCACATTTCTTAATGCACTATGCTCCCAACCATGAGAAATTCATCCTGTAGTGACCTATTTGAATTAAAGTTTACCCTTGTTTTCTCATGCCTTTGCCCGTAGAAAATCTTGCTCTCATATGGATTGTATATTTGGCTTTTTAAAACCAGCTGAAGGAACCAAATCCAACTTGGTGGCCATACTGTGATTATGGATATACCACCACTACTTCCATGTTAAAACAGATTCATTCCTATAGCTCTAATTACATATATTTTGGAAAGGCATAATAATTGATCATCTTGGCAATAGTTACTCAGCTTTAGATTGATACATGGATTGAATTTTGTTTCATAGAAAGAGAGAATCATAGTAAACCTAATGAACAGTAATCATACCATAAAACCTAGAGTTATATGTCCATTGCCTTCTAAGTTTTTCTGTGCAAGGCCTATTTGACAAAGTAAAATTTTCTTCTCAGCATCAAAGAGTGGCAGTGGCTTTGTGTTCACCAGAAAATAAAAGGTGGAGAACTTTAAGTAAACTTATAACTTTCATCAATAAAAAAAGTTACATTCTATAAACTGCAGATGTTTTGCAGGAGACAATCCACTAGCTGATTTTGGGGATCCATTTTTTTCCCCTAGCATATCTCCCTAGTTCTCCTAGGGACATTGAATTCGAGTCTCAGCCTGCAAAGAGAAAGGCAAGATATGTAGTCACTAAAGTCATGAATTCCTTCATTAACAAAGGAATATTTCTACAGTAGTGTAGGCTAGGAAACAACTCCATCACCTTTGTTTCCTATCAACCCTTGTTCCCAAGCTGGGGGCTCCCATAGGACTATCTACCAGCAAGCCAGAAATTACAAAGATTTAACTTTCAAGATCGCTAGCCTAAGGAGAGACAATCTTATTTGTATTGAATTAAAAAAATAAACTAAATTAACTTTTTTTGAAAAGAGCCTTAGCAAGACTCCTGTGATAAAGAACACTATACCTCTATAACATTAGCCAATTAAAAATCCTGTCTTTCATCTTGAAGAAATGCAATGACTTCTACAATAATTCCCCAAGGTGAGGTCAAGGCTATAATGAACTGACGGACATATAATAGCTGTCTCATATGTGAAAAGTAAAGATCCATTTATGAAGTTTCTTCATGCAGGAAGACTAACATGTCTATTAAAGGAAAAATATGAACTCTGGGTCTCTCACTGGGGACTCATTTCAATGCAGTTTTGCTAAATTAGCTACAGTAAGGGGCCAGAATAGGAAAGCTAACTGTAAACTCAGATAAACTAGCACTTGTTGGTAACAGCAATTCATATTAAAGGACTCCAGTGGATACCAAGCCAGTAAATTTGTAAACATATTTCTTCACCATGTGTTCCCTGAAACAAGCCCAAATTCTGTTCCTGGTACAGATATCTTGCTGATATCTTCAGTATAGGGTGACCAGATGTCCCGATTTTATAGGGCCAGTCCTGATTTTTCGGTCTTTTTCTTATACAGGCTTCTGTTACCACCCCTCCACCCTACCCCAGTTCTGATTTTTCACACTTGCTGACTGGTCACCCTACCTTTAAAAAAATCAAACAAGCTATTTATATTAAGATGAATTTTATAGAACACTAGAAAAATTTGCAAATACAAGTGGCTAAAAATATTCTTGTACATCATTGGCTACTGAGTAAATAAGTCAAAGGATAACTATTATCCTTTTATTATCAGCACATTGGTTTTTTCACTGCAAAGCCTTTTGCATTACAAGCAATATTTCCTCATGTTCCTGCTGTTTAGATAGTTTTAGTATTGTATTAACTGAGTTCTGGGTTATCAGTTTTTAGAAATCAGGCTTATTCATGCCTACTTAAACAACAAATATGGGGGTAAATTTTGCTGCATTCTCAACTCCAATAGTATTGGCAAGAATTTTCTGTAGCCCAATTGAAACTCGCTCAGTAAACTTTGTTTTGCTAAGACTAGGAACCTAGCAAAAAAACAAAACCACCACCACATGGCCTATATGTAGAGAAAGTTGTGATGGATACAGTTTCAATTATTTGAGAAGGGAGAACATTTGTTCTTTCTGGGCTGGGGCTGGCTATATTGTAGAAGAGGAATAGCTACTTGTTACATTTTTGAATTCTATTTTCTGAAGATATTTATATAACACCTTAAGCTCCATGGCTGCAACACTTGGGCAGCTGAACAAAGATTATATTTATAAGTAAAACTAACAGTGGCAGCATTTAATTATATATAAGATTCAAACAGATTTCCAGTAGATTTTTAGGATAAAAGTGAAACCAGATATAGTGAAAGAGATATAAAGTTGCCCGATCATTTTGAAAGACTATGAAGTTAATTGAAATTACCCATTTTCCATTATAGGAAGAGTCACGTTTAAAAAGTGCTCTGTTTGTATACATGTAAATAGTTAGTGGATAAACCAGTAGATGGCACTTAATATGTAGCATAATTCCTAGATTTTGTAAGACCAATAAAACTTGTGCACTGCAAATAGCTCCCTCTGGCAGCTCTTTACAAGTGCCACATTTGGGGGCAGAGGGGGCTGAGTAAGTACTTGTGCATTTGCATATGGTGTTTTGCCAATGGAAAATGGGTATACCTGAGTCAAACTCACTCAGTGAGTGTCCTGGCTTGACCACTGGGGAAGCTTTTGCAGTGAAACTGGCTCGGCTTGTGTATTTTCCATCCCAGTATATAGGCATGATTTTGTCAGGGTGCAGAAAGCAGGACGTGAAGAGGTATCAGGATATTAAGGACAAGAATTCTCAAAATATAGGAAAGACAAGATCCAGAGAAATAAAAAACAAAGTTGAAATGATTGACCATCACTTGGAGGTTGTTAGCTATATTGACTCAGATGTACATATTCCAATTAACATTCATGCCTCCATTTCAGATTTCAAAAGAGATAAAATTTCAGGAAAAATAGGTAAAAATTTTAAAACAAGTTCACATAATTTCCCCGCTGTTTCCCTTTATCAGGTCTTAATTGAAAGGAAAGCACTGGTCACATTTCACTTTCCAGTTTGTAGTATATGCAATATAGTTTGTACCATTAAGACTCCTGTACTTTGTTTTCTGTGCTCAGTCTATTTATATAGCCTATTACAGTTTAGTCTAGTAAATGGAGTATATATTGCAATGACTTTATTGGTCTCCATTTATCTCTCCAACCTTTGCAACCAGATATTTTTAAGCTACATGTCACACCTGCCTGAATTCATAGTTCAACCTTCCTAGCTTAGGTTTAGGCAAAATACTGTATACTATTAAAGAAGTTCAAATTATGAGACTTAATATTAGTAACCAAGAATGAGGCCCCATTGTGCTAGACACTGTACAATAAGATAAACAGTGTCTAAGTCCCTGCCCTGAGCAACTTAGAAACTGAATAGACAAAACAGAGGGTGTATGTGTGAGGGGGAGGATATAACAAGCAGAGTGATCTATGTGATGAAGACAAATGTCATTTAAGTTTCATTGGGGGGGGCGAAGGAAGGAGCATTTGTTTAGTTAGGAGACGATAAGCTAAACTGAAAGAGAAGTGAAGGGAGTGGATAAGAGGAGCAGGTGTGGAGTAAAACTGAGGCAGGGATGGAGTAAACAATTCACCCACACAGGGCAGAGAAAAATCCAATCGAGACAGTAGGAAGTTCTCTAATCATACAAAGATCACCGCTTCTGCGGCTCCTACTATGAGCTGCAGTGTTGAGTGTATAATTCTTTATTCTTCATGATAAAAATCAGCACAACCAGATTTTACAACTGACTACAGAAGATCAAGATGATCAGAAAACTACACTTAATCCTTGAAACTCTTATAGAATATTCTGACAAGTAGTCAGGCAATATTACCAGAACCACTACTGTGAGATGCATACAAAGTTCCATGGAAAAGTGTCTCAGGACACATCCAGAACATTAAGAAATAAATGTATGATTGTTCACTAATACAAATTTGAGCAGACACTCTGTTACTGGAAAGAACAGCATAGCAAGATATGCTTCATAGGTCATTTTACAGATCCTTGTGAGCACTCCCTGGTGGCCACCATGAGGATTGCTGTGAGGAAAATCCAAGCCTCTGTGCTCCAGGGGCATGTTAAAAGCTGTTATCCCTTCTTGGAAATGGTCCTCCTCAGCCCATCTGCCCCACACTCCAGAATCAGTGCAGACTCCCAATATACCCCAGTTACTTAAACATGCCTGCACCCCCTAGAACTCCATCCAAAAGCTTCTGGTTTACAGTTTAATTCTGAGGGGTACACTGCAGTTGTGAAGCATTTAACAGACTGAGCAAAGTGTTTCTCAGTCTAACACATTAATGCTCTTTTATACTTATTGTGTAAAGCACAAGGGAGTATAGATCATACAAACACTAAACACAGGTTCCCTGCCTCAGTTTCCTCACCACTCCATGGCATTATTTGGGCTAGGATCTGAGTCCTTTGGGTTGTCCAGAATCCTTGGGACCATCTGGGCTCAAGAAACCAGGCACCCCAACCCCAAATGCTACTACATGCTAGATACCTCTTCCTCTTGAAGCCCCTTACCCAATTTCTGTGACCTAACTTTCTCCTGCCCCATTCTTCCAGTCTCATTTCTGTTCTGCATTTCTTTAAACCCCTCCTGATCACCTGGCCTCTTTTGTTCTACTCCTGCTAGGTTTCCATTGCTCCCACTTTAACCTTTCCCAAGAAGTTGGCTAAACTAATTTTCTAATGGTGCAGCTCATCCATTGTTCCCTTGCCTAACCCAGGGTTAGGTCAAGATCTAGGCATCTCCTATTGTATCTGTCTGGTGTGTACATGTCAGCAGTGGTAGACATACATACACCCTTTGGCAGTTTTTCAATTTCACATTAGCAATCCAGCTCAGAAGTGGTTCAGAAAGAGCCTTAATTCATCATACATCACCAAGTAATAGCCTGGAAGAAAGGGATATGCCTGGATGCCAATCTGGATTAGATTTATTTGAACTGGCTTTCTATGAATATTATGCCAAAGCTTTAGAGTGTAAATAGCAAGGAGGGAGAAGAAATTTTACTGTGATACATGTGGCCGGGGGGCAGCGAGGAAGTAATTCAAACTAAAGGAATCAGGAAGATGGTCTCTTTAGGGAAGCGGTAGATGCCTAATTGTTTGGCCAGTCTAATTTAGAAGTGCCAAACACTAGAAAAGTGTACGAGAGAGAACAGTCTTCCATTGGCAGTGGATCAATTCTAACTTCTAATTCTGAATGCTGGTGGACAATAAATGATCCACTTACATTTAGTTTCACTCTCCTCCCTCCCATGAATGAGCTGTACATTAGTTTGTATTGCAGCGCCATATAACACAGGTAGGGCATGAAAATTATATAACATGGGGATGTAAATCCAATAGGCCAAAAACTACTATCTGAAGATATTTCAAGCCATGTGACCACCTGTTAGTATGACCAGACATCCTGATCTTATTAGGACTGTCCTGATATTAGGGGCTTTGTCTTACATGCCACTGTAACCCCTCCTCCTAGCCCCCCTCCCCCAAGAAAAAGCATCCCAATTTTTCACACTTGCTATCTGGTCACCCTACCGCCATGCATCTCCATGTATTGGGGATTGTCAACTCTAATTCCCCCACTCTGTCACTTTGAATGCAGAAGGTGGGGGCCTGTAAGGATTCTAAAAATTAATACTGGCCACTTCAGGCTGGTAGTAAGTTCCCAAGGTTACAGCTTTTCTCTAATCTTGGATGGGTAGATGCTGCTACCAAGTGCAGAACCCCTTTGAGAGCTCAGGAAGGCACACTTGGGAATTCCTTCCTGTGGGGTAACCCAAGCCCTTTCAGCTCCCCTCTGGGGAAGAACAGAGGAAGAAAAAAAAAAGGAAATCAGTTGTTGCTACTAGCTAATTAAACATATGCACAAACCTTTTAAGACACACAAATCCAATTCTATTCTTTAAAAAGGTAAATTTTATTAATAAAAAGAAAAGATACACATCTGGGAACTCAGGCTCTTGCTAGATTTTAAAAGAGGAACTACAAGAATTAAAACACCAAGAACAGCTTTCCTGAGGTCCAGCTTAAAAGTTACAGCAAAAAAAAAAAAAAAAAAAAAAAAAAAAAAAAAAGGAGTTAACACAGAGGAGTCCACGAGCCATAACAAAATAAAAGGGATAAACTTAATTGCGTCTTCCTAGACATTTCCTGATCTACTTACATATCTGGGGTTTTAAATGAGTAGTGTCTAGGTATGATTCTGATGATTTTTCATACCTGGCCCAAGCGTCTTACAGCATGTCTGCTGCCCTGTCCACCTAGGGTGACCAGACAGCAAATGTGAAAAATTGGGACAGGGTGGGGGTAGCCTATATAAGAAAAAGACCCAACAATCTGGACTTCCCTATAAAAATCGAGACATATGGTCACCCTATGTCCACCTCTCCCCGGGAGACCAACAGACTGACAAAAGGGGAGTCTTTTTTTCAATTTTAGAAAAAGTTCTAGCCTTCCCATTGGCTCTTTTGGCTAGGTACCCACTCACTTCCTTTTACCTATGCATAGCGGTGAGACTTTAACCCTTTACAAATAGTAGCTGTTCTCTAATTGCTCTAAGAGATATAATTACTGGCTGGCTGTGTGTCCACAAAAGGGAGGTACCCCCGCCCCCTTCATCACAGGGATATAACTAGTATTAGGACCGGCTCTACGATTTTTGCCACTCCAAGCAAAAAACAAAACAAAACACGCTGCACTGACTGCCAAAGCAGAAAAAAAAATCCCCCCAAAAATGGAATGCCATCCTTTAGCGTGTACCGCCCCAGGCATGTGCTTCCTTCACTGGTGCCTGGAGCCAGCCCTGACTAGCATTCACTTATCTGGCAGAACAGGAAATATTTTCTAGCCACTTGACAAAATTCAGATTACTACTAATTTTTCCTTCATGTAGTCACTCGTGCATTCTCCAGACTAATTAAGTCAATCACATCAGAGGTTGCTCAATTGATCTGCTTTTGCCCACACAAATCTCAACTTCTCAGCTAGCCATTAAGATTATTGGCAGGTTGTGAGGCAGCACTGACCAAGCTGGCAATGATTTCTGCCTACTTGCCTTTTTAGTTTGCTTGCTCCAGGGAGCTGTATTGCAGTCTGCTGGCTTCTCATCTCTTTCCCTTCACAAGAATTAAAACCCGCAGCATGAAGTTTGAATAAAAAAATTTAAACTAATTTAGTTGTTGTTTTGTCTGAAGAAAGACGTCTGTGGTAATTTTAACCAATCTATTAAAAAAAGTTACACCTCTACCCCGATATAACGTGACCTGATATAACATGAATTTGGATATAACGCAGTAAAGCGGTTCTCGGAAGCGGGGGCAGGGCTGTGCACTCCGGTGGATCAAAGCAAGTTCGATATAATGCGGTTTCACCTATAACATGGTAACATTTTTTGGCTCCCGAGGACAGTGTTATATCGAGGTAGAGGTGTACTTCCCAAAAATACTGTCATTAAACTAAAAACGAGTACACTACCCAAGACACAAAACACAGAATGATTGGCGAGGCGAGCTGAACTCCCTTTGTCTTTAGGTAAGTCTACACTGCACACTTTTTGTTGGTGTGTACAGTGCATATACTATATGCCCCATCTTGCATGTAGACAGTGAGGTGCTGCTTGGGCAGATAAAGTAAGGACACACCTGAAACCTGTGGTACTCATCCAGGTAGGGCATCTCCCAACAGATTTATTTATTTTTAAAGGCAGTGTAATGTCATGTCCCATTGCAGTGAAAGGCTCTACTAGCAGCAAGCTGCTGAAGCCTTTCCCCAACACAGTGAGACAGTGCTGCTGCCAGTTCTGTGCAGCATAGATGTAGCCTATGCAGTCAGGTTTCAACATTTTTGGTGCATGCCTCCCACATACTCAGCTGTACGCTGAAGTGCAAAATAAATGTTTCTCTTTACATTATTAAACACAGTGGGAAAAAACTGCACAGTGCAACCTGTTCAGAGCCAACACTGGCCCTCCCATTTTGGGTGCCATCAGGCCAGCTAGCTCAGCAGTGCTGCTGCACTTTCAGACCTCCCCTCTGATTCCAGTGAAACAATTTCCCTTCTTAACAGCAACATTAGCAAATTAGCTTTGATGCAAACTCCAGGGCACATTCACAGTGGCTGGAAGTGTGTTTCAGGATGTCTGCTTCATAAAAGGCAAGTTAATATGATGGAGAGAGGACACTAGAGTGGTGTCTGACTGATAATGCAGTTGTATACACTTAGTAGGTAACTGCAAATACAGATTTCATTATAACATCCTTGCTGTTAGTTATATGGACCACAAACTTGAACAAGTGAGGAGAGTTTGTTTGAACTGTTCTTTCCATGAGGCTCAGAAGTAACACATTTTCAGCTCTCCTGAACAGATCTGCCTCAGCTCCCAATGAAGTCCGTTTCCAATAACTGCTTCAGGGTATGCCCGTCAGCATCAAAAAGTCCAGTGAAAGAAGCAGCACAAATGTGATAGTGCCAAGCCTGAGGCAGTGCTTTGGGCTGCTTGCCCAGAAATTACAGGGGAGAGAGGAAGAAGGGAAATTAAGGGAGGAACTGGGCTGAAAACAGGCCCAAGGTGTAAATAATGGGATAAGTGTGTCTGGGGAACTCTCCAGCTCTCTGCATTTTCCTAGATATACCTCACCTGGGCATGAAGAAAACAGGCAGCTGAAATTGGTATTTGAAACACAAGTATTTAATTAAATAAATATATGTTACACATAAGTACATTATGTACCTATGTATCAGAGAGGCTATTTTGGTAGCTTAGGTGAAGTGAGTTTGGTAATCTCAACGCAAGTTCCTAGTGCTGTTGGCCAATATATATTTAAAAAAAATAAAAACCCAGCATAGAAAATTCAGGCTATATATTAATATGCATTAAGCACAATATAACATGTATATATGTCTAAGAGTTACATGAACTGAATTGGCCTATGTCTTTCTATAACCCAGTTCACTTAGGGCAAGTGTCCAACAACACTTGCCAAAGTTAACTTCAGCTTTGCAATTCAAAAATAGGAAACTTGTCAAAAGGCAATACATGCCGATGTTCTGCCCTGGCACCAACTGGGGAAGTACCTTCACAGACCAGTACCTGAAATGCTAGTATACAAAGCAAAGCTAAGAATGGTACAGAACAACAAGTTAAAGGAATTGGTCCAAACTGATGGACTGGATTTTAGTGATGTGTAAAGAGTTTTGTAACTCGTAAAATCATCCTATAAATATTTCCAGCTGATGTGTAACTTCCTTGTGCAACATTGTTAAATTCACTTCACATGAGTCAGCTTTCCAGAAACTGGTATCCTATTAAGCCTTTTCCTATATTACTATTATTTATTATTGACTTTCAGTAATAAACCTGACTTGATTATTTGATCAACAAATTTGATTTCATAACAAACCCAAATGTTGTCAAGCAATTGGTTATGCAAGTTTACCAACAGTACAAAAGCTGGCCATACAAAAAAGTCTCACAAGTTGGCCATAATGAGCAGCCATGTTATCACTTGTCAGCCCTGTTGTCATGCTGCCCTCAGTACAAGCGCCAAACACTGAGAGGCTCTAGAAAATGAACTATCCTTCCTGGCAGTCCTTCCCAGGATGGAGATGCAAGCTTCACCAAACTGAACCTCTTGTATTACCTCAATTCCTGGATCTGCCTGTGCTGTGGCTAAAGAGAGGAGAAAGTTCATCAAGAACAGCAGCCCACTTCCTGTGTCAAGCACCAAATCCATAACAATTAATGTGAAAAAGTAGTTTGTAAAAAACAAAGGGCAACACCTCCTGAAGGTGTGAAAAGTCAGTCAGTATTAGACATGGCCTGCATCAGGATCCTTGAGCTGGAGAAACCCAAGTCTGTAACCATTTCAAAAACACCCAGGATTTCATGCTCTTCTTTAGTTAATATGAACTACTATCTCATGCTGAGGCATTCAACTGCGCCTCATACCACAGCACAGCACACCAGTGTGCGTATGTGCTGTCCGACACACCCCTGGGAAAGTATTATTGATTGATACAGTTTGGGGAAGTAGAATCAACAGCAAAAACATGTGGGGGAGGAGGGAGAGTCTATGGTACTTATATGGCCATATTACAGTAGTATCCGAGCACCTCACAATCTTTAATCCTCAAAATGCTCCTATGAGATGGTGTAAACGGGTTGGGACACATCACCTGGCGCCTCCTGCTGGTGACTCTGGGAATTAGCTCTGTCCAGTGGAGCGCCCCCTCCTGGTGGTGTCCCGTCCGTTGTTCTACCCTCTGTTGGTATCTCTGGACCCGCATTGCTCCCTGCTTGGCGGCGTCCTCTTCGAGGAAGCTGCCCTCCGGCAGTGCCCCTTAGTCTATCTGCACCCCCTTCTGGGGATCGATTATCAGCAGTCCCACTCCAGCCTTCAGGTGTAATCACTCACCCTCAAAGTCTAATCCCTCTCGGCAGAGATCTGGCGTGGTCTATAATGGCCGCTAGCTACAGCCAGTGGCTGGATGTACTGCAAGGAGGAAGGGGGGCTGGGGGACACCCAGGCCCGCCCTCTACTCTGAGTCCCGGCCCAGGGACCCTCTGGCGTCAGCCTCGCTGTCCTCCTCCTCAGTCTGTTTCCCTGGGCCGCTTCCCCTACGGCCCCCTTACACCCGCTAGGCCCTTCCCCTCAGGGCCTGCAGCCTGGCAGCTAGGGGCTAGAGCCTTCTAGCCTCCCTGAGCCTGCCCAGCACTGTGCTGTGCTGCACTGTACGTGGTGCTAGTCTCCCCACCCATGCACCCTTGGAGACTGACCTTCCCCTTTCAAAGGCCTGGGATAGACTGACTGCTCCTTCTCCGGGCAGCCTTTATATACCTCTGAGCCTGGCCCTGATTGGCTGTCTACAATCTGGGCCCTGATTGGCTCCCAACAAGCCCTTTTCTGATTGGGCTGGGGCAGGCCAGGGAGCCTGCACAGCCTAGGAGCCATTCTCACAGGGAGTGGGGCAATCTGCCCCGCTACAGATGGGTGGTGATATTAGCCCTATTTTAGAGATGGGGAGCTAAGGCACAAAGACTATAATAACCCAGTGGAAACTAGGAGCCCAAATATTTTGTGGATCTGGGCCAAAGTGACTTGCCTGAGGTCACAAACTAAGTCTGTGGCAGAGCAAGGAATGTCCCAGGCTAGCATATTAACGATGGAAAGGAAGGAGGATAAAGTGGTTATTCTAGATGAGTAATCTTTCCCCATAAATTGCCTTGCTGTTGTACACACAATCCCACTATAGTGATGGGCATAGGCTCACTGAATAAGGATTTCCTTTTCATAAACTGTGAATGTTCCAGAGGTGCGAGATTGTCGTGTACTCATTGAAACCTATAAAGTAACTTTGATAAACTTTTTAACACCTGTCACTAATTTGAAATTGACCAAGATGAATAATCATTGAATGACAACTAACTTCTCCACCTTGTCTATTTAGCAGTTTGTAGTACTGTGTATATAAATTAGCATGTGTAACCGTGACTATTGTTACTTGCCATCCCTAGTTCCTTCCTGTTATACATTATGTTCACTTGTTCAGTTTTATCTTACATTAGATTGTAAGGAACTTTTAGGGCAGGAACAGAATTTTCCAATATATTTATACAGCACATAGCAGTAGGGCCCCAGTGTTGCTTGATGACATTTCAGAACAAAACAAGCAGCAGAATAGTGGACAGGAAGAGTAGCCCTCTGGATAAGGTAATAGCCTGGAGCTCTATTGATTTCCCAGAGTCATACAAGAAGGCTTTTAGCCTCTCTCTGCTTCATTTCCCCCTTCTATAAGGGGGTGGGGGGAGATAATCATACTTCCCTGCCTCACAAAGGAGTTGCAAGGATAAGTACATTCAAACTTGGAAGGACTCAGGTATGGGGGAGGGGGCAGGAAATCATAAGTATCTTAGATAGAACAGATGTCTCAGCACATTTTTAAAAGAAAGTACATACTTACACAGGCAGGCCCTTGGATGTGGATGAATTATGGTAGTCGTGGAAAACTTCAATTTTCTGACCTCTGTGCATTTAAAATATAGCTATAATTAAATTAGTTTTTGCTTTTAATTTCTTGTTTTTAAAAAATTTTCTTCAACTTCTATAAAAACCTTATGTTCCTCATGGAAAGTATTTAAAATACTTGGGCCCTGATTGGGAAGCTGAATCCACATGGGCAGACTATTGTGCCTCCAGAGAGTCACCTGAAGTCAGTTTCAGAATGGTAGCCATGTAAGTCTGTACCAGCAAAACCAACGAGGAGTCCTTGTGGCACCTTAGAAACTAATAAATTTATTTAAGCATAAGCTTTCATGGGCTAGAACCCACTTCATCAGATGCACGGAGTGGAAAATACAGGAGCAGGTATAAATACATGAACAGATGCGAGTTGCCTTACCAAGTGTGAGGTCAGTCTAACGAGACAATTCAATTAACAGCAGGCTACCAAGGGAGAAAAAATAACTTCTGAAGTGGTAATGAGAGTGGCCCATTTCAGACACTTGACAAGAAGGTGTGAGTAACAGTAGGGGGAAATTAGTATTGGGGAAATTACGTTTAGGTTTTGTAATGACCCAACCTCTCCTAGTCTTTATTCAGGCCTAATCTGATGGTATCTAGTTTGCAAATTAATTCCAATTCTGCAGGTTCATGTTGGAGTCTGTTTTTTGTTGAAGAATTGCCACTTTTAGGTCTGTTATTAAGTGACCAGAGAGATTGAAGCGCTCTCTTACTGGTTTTTGAATGTTATGATTCCTAACGTCACATTTGTGTCCATTTATTCTTTTGCATAGAGACTGTCCAGTTTGGTCAATGTACATGGCAGAGGGGCATTGCTGGCACATGATGGCATATATCACATTGGTAGATGTGCAGGTGAACGAGCCCTTGATGGTGTGGCTGATGTGGTTAGGTCCTATAATGGTGTCCCTTGAATAGATATGTGGACAGAGTTGGCACCGGAGCTTGTTGCAGGGTTTGGTTCCTGGGCTGGTGTTTTTGTTGTATGGTGTGTAGTTACTGATGAATATTTGCTTCACTGTCTGTAAGTGAGGACTGGCCTGTCCCCCAAGGTCTGAGAGAGTGAGGAATCGTCCTTCAGGATAGGTTGTAGATCCCTGATGCTGCGGTGAAGAGGTTTTAGTTGGGGACTGAAGGTGACGGCTAGTGGCATTCTGTTACTTTCTTTGTTGGGTCTTGTAGTAGGTAACTTCTGGGTACCCTACTGGCTCTGTCAATCTGTTTCTTCACTTCAGCAGGTGGATATTGTAGTTTTAAGAACGCTTGATAGGGATCCTGTAGGTGTTAGTCTCTTTCTGAGGGATCAGAGCAAATGCGGTTAGGGCTTGGCTGTAGACAATGGATCAAGTGATGTGATCTGGATGTAAGCTGTAGATAAGTATAGCGGTCAGTAGGTTTCCGGTATAGGGTGGTGTTTATGTGACCATCGCTTATTAGTACTGTAGTGTCTAGGAAGTGGATCTCTTGTTTGGACTGGTCCAGACTGAGGTTGATGGTGGGGTGGAAATTGTTGGAATCTTGGTGGAATTCCTCAAGGGCATCCTTCCCATGGGTGGAGATGACGAAGATGTCATCAATGTAGCACAAGTAGAGTTGGGGCATAAGGGGACGAGAACTGAGGAAGCATTGTTCGAAGTCAACCCTAAAATTGTTGCCATGTTGTGGGGCCATACAGGTACCCATAGCAGTCCTGCTGACTTGAAGGTGTAAATTGTCTCCAAATCTGAAATAGTTGTGTGTGAGGACAAAGTCACAAAGTTCAGCACCAGGTTTGCCATGATGGTTTCAGGGATGCTATTCCTGATGGCTTGTAGTCCATCTTTGTGTGGAAAGTACTTGTAGAGAGCTTCTACATCCATAGTGGCTAGGATGGTGTTTTTTGGAAGATCATCAAATAAGAACAAGAGGCTGCTAGACAACACTCTGACACCACACTCTACAGGCCATTACCCTCTGACCCCACTGAGGATTACCAAAAGAAATTACACCATCTGCTCAAGAAACTCCCTAAAGAAGCACAGGAATAACTACACTGACACACCCCTAGAGCCCCAACCAGGGGTATTCTAACTGCTACCCAAAAATCCATAAACCTGGGAATCTTGGATACCCCCATCATCTCAGGCATTAGCAACCTGACAGCAGGATTATCTGGCTATGTAAACTCTCTCTTCAGGCGCTACACTCCCAGCACTCCCAGCTATCTTCGAGACACCACTGACTTCCTGAGGAAACTACAATCCTTTGGCTAGGGGGGCTATGCACAAGGGTTTCTCATTATATAATCAAATGACACTGCACAATGTGATACATTACTACAAAAGCTGCACAAATATAAGAACTATTTTCTCAAAAGTTTGAATTTAGTAGAAAAACATATGACTGAATGTGTATAAAATTATAAACCTAGGAAATACCTAATCGTTAATCTCATGTTTAAATAGTTTCCTTCTGACTGTACTTTTTATCCTAATTTTACTGTGGATGTTTCATTATCCATATGAATATCAAATCCTCTTTTGAATCCTACTAAGATTTTGACCTTAATATCATCTTGTTGGAATGAGTTCCACTGGGTAATTAGTTAGAAAGAAATACCTTTAATATGACAAATATCAGTTTAAAATATGTTTCAGTTTCATTGAACTTCCCCTTGTTCTTGCAGTCTATTTGTATGCTCAGTAAACAGTCCTATGTAAGGAGAGATCAGAGACCAGGAAAGATTCCAATCTTATCAATTTCTGAACTATCTTTTATCAATCATTTTTGAGCTGGGGCAATAAGAACTGAACTCTTTCCAGGTCAGGGCACACAGACATATACAACAATCTTCAATATGCCATTATAATGCCATTTGGGCATTTCTATTTACCTTCTTCCCTAATACAAAAGCAAGATGAAATCCAGGTAAAATGAAAGAACACACAAAAAAATACATCATTGTTCTTTCCTTCTCTAATTTCTGTTCTCAAGGACCAGCCAATATAGTTCCCTGAGAATTGCTTTTATGGCAATTCCACATTGTTATGCTCCCTTTTCTATACAGCTATGTATTAGAAGATCCAAATCCATTTGTAATAAGAGCCTTGAAAACATTAATAGGGATGATATATTAACAAAATGGTAGCTATAGCTTTCAGCTAAGACTTAGGTTTTTGTATTTTTATTGGTTAAGCCACAAAGATTACTTTTCATGAAAAAATAATATACCCTATACGGTACAGGTACGTAATGGTCTTGAATTCTAGCATGTTGAGATAGAGGGCACATATTGGAATCTCAGATATTCTAATCAAGCTGAGGGTGCAAGTTCAGTACTATTTCCACTAATTTAACCAGATTTAGAGCCTGCCAGTCCCATGATTACCTATAGGCTGGTTTTGATGTGTGAACTGAATTACCCTGTGAAGCCACCTTTCATTCTCAAGGTTCTCTGCAGAGGATCATCTATGCTCATGTCTCTTAAACAAAAAGAAAACAAAAATATCCTCTCTCAAGGCTCTTGCATTGCACCAATCCTCTTTCGGTAAAAGGGGTCTACATCAATGCTACTAGTCATTCAGAGAAATGCATACACAGTGCTCCCAGCACAAGGATCTAAGGCTGAGACACTGTCCCAAGAAATTTGCTATAGATTTCAATGTAGAAATCCAACTGGGATTCCCTTGCATAGCAGTGCATTCCTGACCCAATTAAGGGTGCTAGTTTTATTATGATTAAGTGATCAGGCATCACTGCCAGAACCAGGGTCAGATTCATATAATCTCCAAGCAACTTTCTGAAAAGAAGCAGATGGCTTAGGTTTTAGATGGGAGCCTTTTTCTCTCTCAGTTCGAGGTACTTGCAATTTAAGTCCCCAGTCACCTCTTCCAGTATTTCTTCCACAATCACAAGTACTCAGGAGTTTGAAAATAGTCAACTATGAATATTCTTTGTAGTAATCACCACCCCACCTGTTTATACAAAAAATAGTGTACAAAATCTAAACAATACAAGTATGATGGCTACCCTGCAGTCTCAATTAAGAACTCCCCACCCACCTACACCCTCAGTCATGACCCTGTTAGACTCAGTAATGGTCAAGCAGGTAGCAAGGCATGACTTCTTTGCTTGACTGGACCAGACAGGCAGTCTGGACTATCAGGTCTGCTCTGATCTGTGGCTGCCTGGTCCTATCTCAAGAGATCAGCTCCAGCAACTTCTCTATTGGCAGCAATGCAGTTCTGAAAGGTCCAGTCCAGTCCAGTCTGACCCAGTACAGTCCCTCAAGGCCAGCTCTGCACTGGGTTCTCAGAGTCTCTAAGTGTGAAACCCAGAGCAAACTGGAACCATACACACAGTCCCCAACTTGTCAGGCTTGCAGGTTGTATCGCTGAATTTAAATTACCTACCAGACTAGAGTCCACTACTTTGCAGCTCAGGGTGTCCAAATTACTCCAGTATGTCTTGCACAATTCATGTTTTCACTAATGCATTTAACATGTTTATGCATAAAATGAACACAAAAACAAACTCCAAGTAATGCAATACACATTACACAGAACTATGAGTGAGAACAATTATATTTTATGTAAACAAAGCTCCACAGCAGCTAGACTTCCCCAATTTCCTATACGGAGAGCAGAGGGTTCCAGACCTCTAAATTTTCTAGTTCTGGGACTTAAAATTCAGAAATAGATGAATAGAATTCTGCTAAACCACATCTCAAACTTTAGTTCAAATCTAGCAGATTATAATATGCGATAAGCTTCTACCTGGACATCCCCTTTTAATTTTTTTTTGGTGAACGTGATTCAAATAGCCTTCCTAGGAATAGATTGGCAGACTCAGCTTTTGAGGTTCTGTACTACTAAGATAGAATACGTAAAAGTGCCATGTTTCTACATTTTATAATGACATTATGTCAACACGAAAGTGTCACATTGACACGAAATCTGTGTACAGTGAACAGAAGCATGAACTATTGAACAGGGCTATAAAAGCATTAAGATACTGTAAAAAGAAATACCATACATTGGTGACAAGGTTCACAGTACAGAAAAGTTCTTCCTTTAACAGTAAAAATAAGCCCTGAAAAAGGTCAGGCAGTTGTATACTTTTAAAAGCTTTGCTGTAAATACAAACTTTATTCTACTTTCCAGCCAAAATCTACTGAAAATTTAGTTTTTCCATTTGCTTTCTAGGTGGGACATTCTTCATTTCTGTACAATCAAACTCTTCCATCTTACTCTGAGAGCAAGAAGCTGTATGATTATTAATGGCAATCTTTTCTATTCTTACTGAAAGACAGTACTCAGATTTCTGGCTCCTGAGGATTCTTACACAGAGTTTTGAGTGATAGCAGACATTCTTCTCACTCATAGAAAGGTCAGTCAGTCTTCTTATGCCTTGTATGACTACCAAACATCAGAGAGAGTAATTTTTACTCTATGAATCCTACTTAGCATAATGTAGAAGATGAAAAGTTAATCCATAGTCCAAATGCAGAAAAGATAATACACCCACGACTAATGGCAGGCTTATTGCCAGTCCGCATCTGTCTTTCCTGTCTAGTGTAATTAATATTAGTTACATTTTCCCCTTGTGAAATAAACTTCACTAAATTACACATAAAGGAGGGGAATAGTGCTTTGTATTATAAATCAGAATGTTGTCAGTGACATACAGTCTAAATCTATATTGTTCAGATGAAATATTTTAAAGCAGGATTTGTTACCATGGTAAAATACAGTATGTCAGAGCAACAGTACCTAGAGTTATACATCAAAGCAATGGAGCTTTAACATTCTCCACCTTCTTTTACTGTAGAGCTTCGTGAGATAAGAGCTGTTCCATGATTCTATCATTGCATTCCAGTAACATACATCTCTCCCACTGGGTCCACATCAAGTGAACTTTTAATTCATTCTGAGAGAGAGAAACCTCAATATTGATGCAAAAATGATTAACAAAACACCTTATATAATTTCAGTAAAGATGAAAACAAGTTAGCAGCCTAATAAAGTTAAGAAGTAGTTATAGGTATGTTATAGCTAGGATGCTTGAAAATAAAACACCATATATTACATTTAGTTAATTATGCTGGAAAATGCCCAAACTACTTGAAGGAATTCCAATATCCTTATCACTTAAGGATAAAACAAGTATCAGGAAAGATAAACATGGCTTTAATAGATAGAAGTTTAATCACTATCACAAACTATTTTAACTCTAAAGGAGCCTGAGTCAAAAAACAAAGCCATGGAAAAACAAAAAACCTAGCTGTAAAAATGAAAGCAGACTGTGTAATCAGAGCAATAAATCTAGAGGTAAAGTGGGCCTATACCAATCCTCCTCCCACCACCATCCCCTCTCCCCCTACACCCAATAAAAACCTTAATTTAAAGCCACATAAAGAATTCAAATATCCTTATTGAAATTGATTTATTTTGCAAACACACTGAAGTCTACATTCATTAAACTTGTAAACTTTCCTACCATAAATGTTCTCTAAGAAATATTGGTTACTTCTATCTCATTTTTCCGCTTAATATTGAAAACCTTTGTTAAATAGTAAGATGTTTTAAGTACAAAAAAAATCATTTGAGGCTATAACTGGTTACAAATATAAGCAGCTATTTATATTAAACTGGGAAGTTACTTATCTGGCACAGCATTAGCAGCCTCTCAGCAAACTGAAATACAAGAAGAAACTCTCCAACGATCAGTGACCATTAAGCGTAAAGATTATGACTTTAATTTTTAAAAAAGAGAGACTATTTTGAAAGCTGACTCACTGAGAGAACAAAAGGGGTTGGACTTATCTGAAACAGAATTTCAACTCCTATTAAACCCTGACGGAATTAAAGGGATCACTCGGAAAATTCTCTGAGCAAAACCAAGTTACATCTCTAAACTTAAAAATATTCTAAGAATCTCCCACCACAACGACAAAGGAAATATAATTGCAAGGAAGAATTACAATCCTAATGCATATATGCATTAACTACATATTCATAAGATAAAGAGGCTCCTAAGGACAACCCATGAAGGTACTAAACCAATGAAAGGACCACAGCAACCAGCTTTGAATCTAAAACAAGCCTGAAAGATGTGTATGTTTCTATAATTTCATGGAAATAATTAAAAAAAGTGTATAAAAAAAAAACAGAGTGGGAATGCGCACTGTCCTGCTTAAAACAGCTCATGCACATCAACTTATCCTGTCCATCTCTACAAGCATGTTGCCACAGATTTAAAAAAAAAAAAAAAAAAAAAAAAAAAAAGGACACACACACACGACTCAAGAAATCATCCCAAAGAAAATCTCCCCAAAACTTCAACATTAAGTGATGAGAAAAAAAAAATAATTAAGACACTGCTAAGGGGTTAGATTTAAATTCTTGTAAATATGAAAATCCTGTTATAACTTAACATTACAAGGTGTTTCTCCTGTTATTCACCCCAGGGCAAGACCATGTATTCCTGGAGAGAAGCCACTGGTAAACGTGGAAATATGAATGTTAAGAATCTTAAATCCACTAATTGGCATAATTTAAAGACACCTCCCTTAAATGGCTTCTAAGTAACTGATTTAAATATTTTCTTAAATTTCACAGGATTCAGTTAAAATTGCTTACTTTCTCCAATTATAAACTGCCTAATTATTTATTAACCACCAACAGGACCGCCCCCCTCAACCCCATCTATAAAACATTCTTTGGCCAACCATAAGCAGTTTTAAGTATCTCATAAGATACCAATACTGGATTCCCAATAATTTTGAAAAACATCAGTTTAACAAAAAGCCACAAAGATGGTCCACTCTGAAAGGTGTAATACCTGCTAAAAGCTCTCCACAGAGATTGTAATGTAAGTAACCAATTTATCATTTGAATTCTACCATTTGTGTTTTGCTTGATGATTTCTTCAGTAAAATACCCATTGTTAATAAATGTAATTATTTTACTTGGATTTGATCATGGTGTCCCCTGGTAGGAAAAACAGTCTCATGAACAGCCTGTTATCCATTTAATTGGTTTTCCCTGATCTGGCAGTATGAGAAACAAATATTAAGAGCTGACCTACCCTTTCTTGTTTCTCTAAAAATATTTAATAATTTTTAAAATAAAGTTACTCGGCATTCAGCAATTAAAGTTACCCCTTTCTAGCCCAGAATTCAACCTCACTCTTTTTTCTAAAATAAAAATTATCTTGGAGTTTTACAGTAATGATCCAAAACACTGCTGTATCACTATAACAAGCTGTTGTCTTTCAATAACTGGTAGAATACTGCAGTATTCTTACTAAGATAAATAGTTAATCTTGCTTTCCATAAGATAGAAATTCACATCATGACTTGCATAGTCATGATGCCAATGTCAAAACAATTTTTAGTTGTAGTCTCCTTATCACCAGGTCGGTTTTCTTTACTCCATTAAATTGCCAAAATCCCAAATAGGAGAACCTGCAATTCAATAGTGATCGGAAAAAAAACCAGGAATACATGCCAAAAGCAATCAAAATAAAGGCAGCAGTTTCAAGTTTTATTGTTAAATACAATGTTTTGACACTGCCAATGTTTCTTTTAGTTCAGTCTTTTTTAAAGTATGTCAAATTAAAAAGAAAACTGAAGATGCAGATTGATCTAGTGGGCAGGCCATGTGGCTAGATCCTAGGAGACTTGGGTTCTTTTTCTAGCTGTACTGAGAGACATTGGGCAAGTCATTTCAACTGTTTTCTCTCCCATCTTTATCTACTTAAAAATATAATCTCCTCACGGTAGAGGTTATCTTGTATAATTTGTTGGTACTGTACCTAGCCCTGATCTCAAATGAGGTTCTAGGGGCTACCGTAATAAAATAAATAGGCAAGACCCTGGTTTAAGTAACATATTGCCATGGTCAGACTTGAGGTGATGTTATTTGTAGTATTCTGGTTTGGTAATTGAACCATAGTACTTACAATGAAATCTGCCCACTCTTTATACGAAGACTTATTGGACATTCTTGCTCACTTTAGGGTCCAGACATTTGTAAGTTTTCATTTCGTTAAACAGTTTTTCTATTTCTCTATTTGATTGGGCTAATGCATGTTTGCAAATAATTTCTTGTAAACATTTTAATTCTCTTGTGACTACACAGACAAGCATGTGAGATAGACTGTGTCCAGACACATTGTACATGCCACTAGAGGCTCAAATGTGGACCACAAAATGGGACTAAGTCACCCAAATGGAGGAATGTAAGATGCCTAAAATTGTACACTAGAGTTGCTTACTTGTGATTATTTGATTTCACTCATGTACCAGTAGTCACAGGATACAGATAAATGTAGATGTCCCACCATGAGACACAGTTTGTGGCTGTAATAAATATTTGCATAGCTTACAAGTTAAGTGGAAGACTCCGTATTTTAAGCAGGAGGGAGGAGGGAGTCTTATTTTCTTCTGCAGAAACCGCTAATTAGGTTTGTCTCGATACGTGTGCAGTGAATTGCTTCAAAACAAAGGAAAAGTAAATTACAATACGTACAAATAAATAATGGGTTAAGCAGCATCAGCAGAAAATTGGGATGGCTACTGAATTACAACATTTAAAATGCAGCCCATTAAAATGAACATTATCCACTGCAAAGCAAGCACTGAATTTCTACTAATATTTTATCAATGTCAAGGTGAACTTCATATTTGCAAGTCACTACAACTCATTATATTGAAAGAAAGATTCATAGACAAACCTTTGAGGGTCTGGAAAGTAATATCGTTCAAACCACAGTTCATCTCATTCAAGTCTCTGGCTAACAAATGACAGCTTGACTATTGTATATTACATAGGATTTTATAAACAAACAAAACTTTTAAGTACAGTATGTGGCACTAATAGATGCAACTAAAATCAAATTTACACAACTTCTAAACCACAAGAAATATTAACATCAGCATAAATCTCATTCAATCTGGATTCTGCCAGGTTATTTATTGATTAGCTTTTTGCAAAAAACAGAGCACACCAACTCCTGTTAATACAGATTGATTCCTGGAATATGATCAGATACCATGGAAGCTTCCCAAGCATGCAGATTCAAATACCTACTAGGAAATGAAAGAGTAAAGTTATCTGAGGCTCTTATGTTGTAAACTAAGGACCCTGTAGTAACCTACCCTCCAAATCATGGGTCCCCAAGACAAAGTCTCAGCTTGCATTAAACCACCACGCAAAGACCGCAGAGGAAACAGATTTAGATCCCAGGCAAGAAATCTTGGCTCCAAGGCTGCCCGGGACAGGGGGAGGCAAGTGGGGCAATTTGCCCCAGGCCCCGCAGGGGCCCCCACGAGAGTTTTTTGGGGCCCCTGGAGCGGGGTCCTTCACTCCAGGGGCCCCAGAAAACTCTCACGGGACCTGGGCCCCCGCAACTTCTTCCGCTCCGGGTCATCATTGGCAATTCGGCGGCAGGAGGCACTTCGGCGGTGGGTCCTGCTTTGGCCATAATTTGGCGGTGGGGGGCCCCTGCCGCAGGTCTTCGGGGCACTTCGGCGGCGAGTCCGGAGCAGAAGGATCCCCCACCGCCAAAGCAGGGGCCCCCCGCCACCGAAGACCCCAGGCCCCCTGAATCCTCTGGGCGGCCCTGGTTCTGGACTGCAAGCTCTATGAGGTTGTGTGCACCCCACCCCTCATGGAACTCCATGCTAGACCTTGAGTAGAGGATGACAGCCTGACTAAAGCTTTTCTCCTTTGATCCAGAAGGGACCCATCCAGGGGTTCTCAGATCCATTAAGCAGCCTTCCACAGCTTTTAACTTAGTGAAAATGCCTCCTGTACCTGAACATGTTTCCTGTGCTATACACATGCTAACTCAGGATTCTGCCGTTTTGAAATTTCAAAGACCATTGACCACAGATACCAGAGTCCTGGCATTTCCCCCCACATCACAGTAATTTACTTATTCTTATCACATTTATAAAAATTCAATTGGGCAATTTTCTAGCATAGGCATTAGATTAATAAATCACTGAATTTATTATCATCCTACTGTAGGATGACTCCCAATGCCAGAGGAAAGAAAAAGAGAAGTCGGATAGGTGCAGACTCAGGCAGTAAAATACAGATCATGCATATGCCTACCAGTCAGTAATTCTTTCTACATACTGCATCCACTGCCCTTTCTGTTCCTTGCCCCCCATATCATTCATTGCTCTCATCTGTTAAGTCATATTTAAAGATAGAAGATCATTGGGGCTGAAAATCTGTGAAATCTTCACTGGAGTCTAAGGAAGCTTTGCAATTGACTTTAGTGGGGCCAGAATTTTACCCTCTGTCTTTTGTCAGTAAATCACTTTAGATGCTATAAAAATAATAAGTAGAAACAGGAAAATCTGTGTCCATCGCTCTAAACATTTTCACCACATGGGATTAAGAATAGAAAGAAAAATTCTAACATGAAAACAGAGAGATGTTTTAAAGTTCCATTTCAGCATTACAAGCATGACAAATTATCAAAGCCATTTTACAGCTTAGTGATCTTTCAAACAGATTGAAAGCACAAGAAACCATGACCTTTCTTTCATTTTGAGAAGGCCGGTGAACTGTCCTTGGCTACTGACCCCATTCACTCTCAGAATGGTAGATCTTATCACTAGCAACAAACAACAAAAACCAAACATTTCCAGTTGCCTAATATAGGGTTCAATTCCTCCCTGTTACATCACTTCTGTTCTCAGGTGCACCTGTGCAACCCCTCTTGAAGTCAGTGGGGTACACCAATGTAACTGTGACAAAGTTCCTCCTCTACCTTGGTGGGTCCTGCGCTTATTGGCAGATTTGCTCACCTCAGTGATCTTCCCCACAGTCTCAGTCAACTTCTCCTGTGTCTGATCAGGAGT
>NC_133776.1:23546664-23564002 GCF_003597395.2 Chelonoidis abingdonii
CCAAATAAATTTGGTAGTCACTAACGTGCCACAAGGACTCCTTATTTTTTATGCTGATACAGACTAACACGGCTACCACTGAAACCTATACTATACTTAGGAAGAAAAAAATCAAATGCACAAATATAAAATAGGGAGTAACTGTTAGGTGGTAGTAGGCAGAAAGAGATCTGGGGAGTTATAGTGGATCACAGATTATGTATGTGTCAACAGTGTGATGTTGCTGCATAAAAAGTGAGTGTCAATCAGGGATTCATTAACAGGAGTGTCATACCTAAGACACAGGAGGTAATTGTTCCACTTTACTTAGCACTCAGCTGGAGTACAATATCCAATTTTGAGCACCATATTTTAAGACAGATGTGAACAAATTGCAGAGAGTCCAGAGGAGAGCAACAAAACTGATAAGAGCTTTAGAAAACATGACCTATTAGGACAGGTTGAAAGAACTGGACATATTAAGTCTAGGAAAGAAAAGGCTGAGGGGAACATAATTGTTTTCAAATGTGTCAAAAATTCTTAAGAAGAGGATGATGATCAATTGTTCTCCTTCTCCACACAAGGCAGGACAAGAAGTAATGTTCTAAGTATAAGAATAGTTAGGTATTGGAACAGGTTACCTAGGAAGGTTGTAGAATCCCCATCCTTGGAGGTTTCTATGAATGGATTATACAAACTTCTGCCCGGGAGGTCTGGTACACTTAATCTGGCCTCAGTGCAGGGGGATGGAATAGATGATCTTGTGAGGCCCCTTCCCACATTACATTTCTAGAATCCTATTATAATAATGCAGATGCTGGCATTTATCCTGATTTTTTCCCCTAATTCCAGGTGACAGAGGTGTGTGCTAAATAAAAATGATAGAATACAGAGGACATTATCAAATTGTAGTTGTTTTAAGGTACATTCAGTTTTGGGTGTAGGTGACACAGGAATGCCCCTTTGGGAAAATACTATTGTCATTTACTAGCAAACAATCCTTCTCTGCTTGATTGTGCTTCTATCCTCCCTTTCCCTATGTTAAAAAAAAAAGTGCAGAAGGGAATGAATTAACTGAAAAGTTTTGTATCTCTTGGGATGTTTCCTGGCTTCAATGGTGTCCCTTCTGGGAGGCAGAGCCAGCAACAACTCAGATCTCCTAAGGGTGTGATCTATAAAAAGGATAGAGGCCAGGATCTATGGGATCATTTGAGGATAACTGTATATTCCCATCCTTCAGCAAGTCCGGACCCTGGCTTTATGAAACTCCCACGTACGAACCTGCAGCACCTGCTCCTGCCCACTTGGCCTTCTATTATGTAAATTACAATGAAATTCCAGGACATAGAGCCTTCACTCAGCCCCCAACATCATCATAGCTATGTGGTGCTGACCTCTAAGCTCGCAGCTGATGAGAAGAGGGAGATGAACCACAGTCACCTTTGTCCTCCATGCACAATCTCCATAACCACATTTCCTATTTTCCTTCACAGTTTGGCTCCCATTTTCCCTGTGCATATCCCCCATAATCACAGGAATACAAAGTTACCTCAAGGGGGCCAATTCAAACATCTCTAAGATTATTCTTCCCCCTGCCCACTACCAACATCCATAAAATCAGAGCGGCACTGATGGACAGACAAACTGAGATGGAGGGGAAAGAGTCAGGATGCAGCAATATGATAAGAGAGCTAGGATAAAAAAAAAAGCTGCCAGGGAGAAAAGGCATCACAGAACGCAGGACTGGATGACAAGACAGAAGGGGATGAATGCTGACGGCAAAGACAGGAAAAAGAGTCAAAGCATGTGTAAGAAACGCTAAATGAATCCAGCTGAAAGGTGGCCTGCAAAACATACCAAACCACTTTTAAAAAACCCTGGTGCTAAATCCCTCTGCTAACCTGATTATTTGGGGTCATCCAACACATTTTTCTAAGTGTTTGATTTTTCTTAAATGGCATGTGTTTAATGGTCACAACTTAAAGAACAATACAAACTAATTTTTAAGTTGTTCATTGGTTCCTGAAGATATGAGTTATTGTAAACAGACTAGGATTTATTGAGAATCATGGCAATGTTCTTTGTAATTACAAATAATTTTCAATGTCAATACTTTAATGAACAAACTGGGGCTATTTTTTAAAAAAAGTAAGCAGGAGGTCAGACACTTGAAGTGTTGTACAATTAAATAAAGATTTGATTTTATACCGCACAAATGCACTCCAGTTGAGTCAATGCCAAGTTTTAATGATAATCTCTCTCAGGAGCTATTTAACAATCTAGAAGTGAAGGCTCATTATACAATAGAAAGCAACCCAGATGCTGTGTTCACATTTTTTATCTTTCCATTATTGTTTTGACCTTTACCTGGTATTTGTTAAATGCCACTTGAAAAATATTTTTATTTATACTGTGGTTAGGTCACACAGGGATTTATATATTGATTTGTTGCCCAGCTCATTTTAGTTTTAAAACAACTAAAATCTTCTTAACTCTCCTCTTTCAAATGCTCAGAAGGAGAGACACAACTAATCCCAACAAACATTAATATAAACATTTTTAGGATTGGGTCCTTACATAGACCCCTGCCTTTGAATAGCTTACAATAGTTTGTCTTTGTGGTACTATTCTGCACTTGCAGTTAAGGCACTGGACTAGAACTCTGGAGATTTGGGTTTAATCCTCAACTCTGCTAAAGGCTTCCTGCGTGGCCTTGAAAAAGTCACTTAAGTCTATCAGTTTTTCCTTCTGTAAAAACAAAACAAAATGGGGGTAACGTTTCCCTGGTCTGTATTGTCTACTTATACTAACTTTTCATGGCAAGTTCTAACTGTAACTGTGTGTGTGTACGTACAATGCTTTGTACACCAGGGCTCCAATCTCAGTTAAGAGCTCTCGGCACGACAAATATCCAACACTACCTGACACACAGTTTTAATAAAGTAATGTCAATATGTTATTGACCTGGGAACGATTATTTTCTCTATAAAAATTTAAAGCTAGATTCATAAAGAAACTTAGGCATAGCAATGCTGAGCATCACCACCCCTAACTTTGAGGTGCCCAGAAAATCACTGGGATTCACAAACCTTAAATTACGCACTTCGACTCCCTGGACAATGAATGGGAGGCGGGGAAGATACGCATCTTAGAAAGCCAGTATGCTAGGAGGCTCCTCATCTAAGGGAGCCAGTTGGAGGTACCAAGAGAAAGGGGTGTGTGCACTAAGCCCTCCCCTTTCTGAAAGAGGCACCTTCCCTCTGCTTGGGATTCTCATTTGCAAACCCTGTCTTGGCGTTAGGCATCTATGCTGTTTTTGGCATGCCAGCAGCAGGTTCCCTTCTCATTACTTTTAACCCAGTGGTTAGTGTATTCACCTGGGATGTGGGAGACCCCCACTTCAAGTCCCTCTCCCCCCTGGGGTGTGGGGCAGGAATTTGCATAGGAATCTGCCACCTCTCAGGTCTGTGTCCTAGCTACAGGATATTCTGATGTGGGGCTCTCTCCTGATGAAGCTGTTCCATTGTGGAGAAGTAATTTTTAAAAGTCACTGGAGTAGGAGGACTGGACTCTGGGTCATGCATCTCCCAGGTGAGTGCTCTAACCACCAGACTACAGCATCATTCTGAAACTTATTTTCTCTCTCTCTGGCCCAGTGATTATTTCATTATTTATCCATGAGCCATTCCTCTCACCCCTATTTTGTGTAATCTTGTCTACAGGCACCTGGTCCAGTAGGTGAAGTCCAAGTTCACTTACTGGTCCCAGCCCCACAGGCAAGTTAGGTGAAGGAACACCAATCTTCTCACTGTTTGTATGTGAGCATCCAGACACCTGGGATGGGGTGGCACTGCGCATGCTCAGAGGCAGAAATATATGTGCTTAGGGAACTTTTACAGCAAAACTTTAGGTGCCAAATGATTGTAGACACTGAGTAGTAGTTTTGTGAATCCCAACGGGGCCTGATTCTGGGATTTAGGTACTGAAAGTGGCAGTTACAAGCCTAAGTTCTTTTGTGTAACCATCCCAAAAGGCCCAATCTTGCTTTCATTGAAGCAACTGTCAAACATCCAATTTACTTAATGGGAATACACCTCTACCTCAATATAATGCTGTCCTCGGGAGCCAAAAAATCTTACCGCGTTATAGGTGAAACCGCGTTATATCAAACTTACTTTGATCCGCTGGAGAATGCAGCCCGCGCCTGCCCCCCGGAGCACTGCTTTACCACATTGTATCTGAATTCATTTTCTATTGGGTTGTGTTATATCAGGGTAGATGTGTATAAGGCCAGCAAACAGTGAAATTTCGCCCTCAGTTACACCCATGCGACCATACTGACTTGTGACATCATCTGCATGTAACTGTGGGCAGAATCAGGCTTAAAGTGCAAATGTAAACTGTTCTTGGCATTCCAATATCTTACCCTTACGTTGCAGAGTTAATATTTAATACTTATGAACACTTGTAGGGACAAAATGGTGCAAATACAACAATTTCTAGTTGCCTTTTGCATCTTTTGTAATCACAGATATAAACAGTAATGTCACATTATTTTTACATCATCTATTTTTGATGTGACACAGACTTTCAGTCAGTTTCTGTAACCCCTTGCAAACTAAGCCTGCCTCAACTAATGTATTCCTTAATACAATGCTACCTCGATATAACGCCACCTGATATAACATGAATTTTGGATATAACCCGGTAAAGCAGTGCTCCGGGGGCGTGGGGCTGCACACTCCGGTGTATCAAAGCAAGTTCAATATAACACAGTTTCACCTATAACACAGTAAGATTTTTTTGGCTCCCAAGGATAGGAGGTGTTATAGCGAGGTAGAGGTGTATATAGGTCTGAATGGCATGCAGCATTCTGGTTTTGTTACATTACAAGTGACAACTACACCTCTACCCTGATATGTGACCCGATAGAACGCGGGTTCACATACAACACGGTAAAGCTCCTTTCCCCAACCTCGCCGCACTCACTGATGGCAGGAAGCGGAGCGCCATGACTGGGAGCTGGCAGGGTAGAGCGGACTGTGGCTGCGCTGCTCCGCTTCCCGCCACTGCCGGTGAGTGCCTGTCAGGGGTTGGGGGGTGTGGATAGGGGTCGGAGCAGTTAGGGGACAGGGGGGTTGGGTAGGGGGTGGGATCCTGGGGGTGATTTGAGATGGGGGTCTCTGGAGGGGGCAGTCAGGGAACAACGAACGGGGGGCGGGGCAAAGCAAGTTTGATATAATGCGGTCTCACCAATAAAGAGGTGAGTTATTTTTTGTGTCTCGAGGACCGTATTATATCGGGGTAGATATGTTTTTAAAATAATCCAAACACTGGAATTTTAAATGCAAATATAACTAATTTTTTTCATTTTAATGTAATGGTATCACCAGAAGATTTTGAAATTTTATAAAGTCTGGTAAGCATGGGAGGGAAATCAGCATTACTAAAGACATTTTACTGAAATTTCATATTAAAAGCCATTTTGAGTTCACTGTGTAGCATGGCTCAATCCTGCACTCAATGAAGTAAATAGCAAAACTTTCTA
Source organism: Chelonoidis abingdonii (assembly GCF_003597395.2). Lineage (NCBI taxonomy): Eukaryota > Metazoa > Chordata > Testudines > Testudinidae > Chelonoidis > Chelonoidis abingdonii. The sequence goes on from NC_133776.1 coordinate 23,552,192, forward strand.
TGACTTCAGTGGAGCAGGCTCCCATAAGTTTTGACTAATATAACAAGGCTTGGATTCTGGCAACTTTATTCATGTAAGTAGTATTTTACGCAACAAGTATTTCCATTGAAATAAATGGGACTCTTTATGGAGGAAAGTACCTTTTATGAGTGAGAGTGGCAAATCAGAAGAGGCACTGTAAACCTGACACATATACCATCTTCCAAACTACATGATGTAAACAGAGATAGGTCTAAACTACAATTCTGGATCTAGAGACCTTTGAACTTTGCTTGTAAGATGAGGACCAAGGATCTGATTCTCTTCCCACTGGCATAAATCAAGAATAACTCCATTAAGTTTGAGTTACAATAGTGTAAAGCAGGTGTTAAGTGAGAGGAGAATCAGGTCCCATATCTTCATTTGTCTGTAAAATACCAAACAAGTTGTCACCATTTTATATGAAAGCGGGGGAATGGTCCTGCTATTGTGGGGAGCTTTCCTGGCTTCTGCACTACCCCAGTGAAATGGGCTAGCAGAAGGATCTGAGTCCTAGCTCCCACTTCCTTTACCCAGAGGCCTCCCTTCCTTCAAAGAGAAAAGGAGTCCTTGTGGCACCTTAGAGACTAACAAATTTATTTGAGCATAAGCTTTCATGGGCTACAACCCACTTTATCGGATGCATAGAATGGAACATACAGTAAGGATAGATAGCTAGATAGATAGATAGAACATGAAAAGGTGGAGTTGCCCTACTAACTCTAAGAGGCTAATTAATTACCACAGCTGCTACTCTGAAACCTTCCTTCAAGGATTCCCTTTGCACTCGCAGTTCACAATCTGTTCCTTGTAGGTCTCAGGCCTCCTTCTCAGGCCCTGGACATGCTGCAGGGATGCTGTGGGTTGGACACTTGCTCTGGCAGTGGCTATATGCCCTCAGGCGCTAGGTGTCAGGACCCTTCTTCCCAGCATTGCCCTCTCAGCCCTGTTGGGGTTATGATCCCCCCTCCAAGTCTGGCCTGCAGGGCCTCTTGGCTGAGGCATCTCCCTGTGCTGGGCCCACTGCCCAGGGTCCCCCTCGCTCTTCCCAGCTTCACCACTCTGTCTCAGCTCCACTCTGCCTTAGCGCTGCTGCTCTGCCTCCAGCTCCCTAGGCTGCTTCTCTGGCCCCTCTGGCTCTGGTTGCTACAGCTCTGCTCCCAGGACAGGTCTGCCCTGCAGGCTGCTTCTGTGACTCTGCTCCCAGCACTGGACTGCTTCGTGGGCTGCTTGTCTGGCCCCTCTGGCTCTGGTTGCTGCAGCTCTCCTCCCAGGGCAGGTCTGCTCTCTCTCGGCTGCGCCTGTGGCTGCAGCTTTGCTCCCAGCACAGGGTCTCCTATCTCTGGGCTACTTTTCTTGCACAGCTCTGCTCCCCAGCTCAGTTCGGGCCCCTGCTTTCTGCTTAGCTCAGCCCCACTCTGTCTGACCCAGGCAATTCCAACTCACACAGAGGACAGGACCCACCCTGGCCTCCTCACTCCTTAATTAGCTTGTCCACCCTGTCAATCAGGCTGACCTGGAGGATTGGCCTCTCCCTATTGTTCCTGGGGACTGTCAGTCTCAGGCTCCTGATTTCCCATCGACCCTTCCCCTTTCTTCTAATAGTGGGAGCTAGCCAACCAAAACACCCCCACTGAATGTTAGTAAAGGGGTCCCCTTATATATAGATTGAGAGGTTTTAAAACTTCTCAAATCCAAATTAGGGTCTAGAGGTAGACAACATTCATTTAGGACCAGCTAAAAAGCCAACACATATTGGAACTTATTTAGGGTGAACCTTCATTTTCCTGGCCAAGATTGCTTTTCAAAAATCAGCCCACTTATTTAGGAGCCAAAAGTTGCTTCTGAGGTCCTCTTCCTACTGAAATGGAAGAGGACCAGTAGAAGCTTATATTTACAAAAGCAAAGGTCTCATTGTCTTTTTTGAATGTCCATTCAGAATATTTGAGCTATTGTTCAAAGATTTGGAGATTTCAAAATGGAAGGTAATACACCGTGATCTTGGACCATAAAAACAGAATTCACCCCCCCCCATACATTTCTAGAGTGATCAGATGTCCCAATTTTATAGGGGAAGTCCTGATATTTGAGGCCTTTTCTTATATAGGTTCCTATTACCCCCCTGACCCCATCCCAGTTTTTCACATTTGCTGTCTGGTCATCCTATACATTTCTCCCTCTTGTTCCCTTTGTAAGGCCTCTGGATTCCTGACTGTCTCCAACAAGTTAGGGAGGAGCTTATTTTTGAAGTGGAGACCCCTCATATTGTGTTGGAAGCTGAAAGACAGTCTTATGTCCTTTGATATACTTTAGTACAGATAATGAAGGAAGGATGTTAGATGTTCTGCTATATCTGAACTATGTTTAAATGTAGGTTGTAATGCCTTTGGGAAAGACCCTACCTTTTCTTTCCCAGTATTATATACATTATTAATGTACCCATTTCCACCCTAAAACACAAACTCAGTCAGCTTCTTATCATTACAGACTGGCCAACATTGGCAGGTTTAACTCTAGCAATGACAGGAACTGCAGAGAGACTTGCTCAGAAGTTTGGGCTCTTTTAGCTTGAAAGACAGTAAGCAGTCAGTGCTCATCTCCACTAGCACTACACGATGGAGCTGTCCTGGTGCCTCAGGATAATGAAAAAAGAGAGGGCTTCGTGGTAGCCAATCACTGGCGCGAAGATGAATAAAAACATTCTATTCACAGAGTTGAAGATCTTTATTTTTCCTTCACTTCCCTTTTGTAACTCTATCCCAATAGGCAGACGTAGACAAATGAGAGATGAAAATCCAGTGGACTCCATTAGAACTGCCATCTGATTTATTGCTTTATTGGTTTGTGCAGAGAACTAATAGTCCTAGGAACTCTATCTTTCAGAACCTAGCTGAGCAACTGGAATTTCCACTAGAGCTATTAGGTTTCTTCTGTAAGGCTGCTTGGACAACCATCCACTCTCACAGGGACCAAAGGTAGAAATTCAGTTAGCACAAACTACAAGCCATCAAATGTTAATAGGCCAGAAGGTCACAGAGTGGTGCAGGTTGCACTCTCCTGAGCACAATTCTTCCAGGGTTTAAAGCTTGGGAAGAGAAATTCACACTGGAGAAACAGGCAAGAATGCAGGTGATGCTCTTATCAGGTGGCTCAGCTCACTTCTGACCAGGGTCCTATAAGATCCCTAAGTAGCTAGGAGAGGCTGCCTGGCAGAAGCACTAAATCAGAAGCTGCTTATGTTACTCTCCCATCTGGGATCTACAGACAGTGGCTCCAGGCCCTGTTGCAAACTAGAGCTTGTATACTGCTTGGCCTGATGGCCCCCTCCCCTATCTGATGACTTTTCTCCTGTGGGGTCCCACAGCCCAGTGGCCCAACTATTTTTGGCCAGTACTGATCTTTGCTCGGTTTGAATAAGTGACCTACTGGCATTCAGTCCCTCACTTGCACAGGATTACAACAGATTCTGAGTGAAAATTTTTAAATCATCATCTCAGCTCAAATAAGAAAACTGCAGAAATAGACAACTGCCAGTTAGTCTGTGTTTTACAGAAGCCAACTGTTTTTACAGCACAAAAATAATGCTTACATTCTAGTATCAGAATGTGCCATTATTGGGTTACTGCTAATTAGGCTATGTCATTAATTTGTACTTAAACATATCACTGCATTTTGTAGCTAACAAAGATGAGCACAAAACCTACATTTTCAGGACAAGTGCTATTAGATTTGAGGAGGGGGGCTTTCTGTAAAAGGAAAATAAAAAGCAAATAAAAGGATTTACAAATGAGTTTATTACAATGGGTAATTTAGCTATGACAGGGCAGGTTGGAGCTCCTTTTTCATACTGGTTATAAATCTAAATAAACAAATAGTCCAATGCAAACTATTAAATTACCAGATGAGGAAGAGAGAAATAATTATAAAATGAGTGATGAAAGGCAGACGCACTATGAAACAACAAACGTCAAAGAAGTGTGATTGTCCATGCCTTTCATCTAAGATCAAAAATTTTGCTCCCTCTTCCTGGAGATGGTGAGACCCACCATATGGAGGCAACTCCTTGTTTCACGTGCATGAGAGGAGAGGTAGAGCAGAGGGGTATGCACTCTTGACACACTGTTGGGTTTAGCTTTGCAGCAGCTGTCTCCTAAAGGGACACGGGAGAGGGGAAGTTGGGCAAGAGCTGAAGTAACAGGGACATGTCTAGTTGGCCTACAAAGTGGACACACTGGCCTAAGAGAACTTGCTCCAGGATAGAGTGGAAGAAAAAGGGTGATGGCAAAAAATAATTAGGTGGGCCATATTGGATTCTTCTTCATTCTCTTCAGTAGCAGCCTTGTAGTTCACGTATCCAAACTAGGATAGGACAGAGTCCCTTTCTTGGCCCTTGAGCTGCTCGGACTGTGTGTCAATTACCAGGATTTCACTATCACACTAGTTTTGCAAGTGGCACAATACTGCGAAGAACTATTTTCTAAATCAGTTTATACTGCACCTTCCATAGAGCCAATTTCCATGCAGGTTATGCAAAATTGAATAACCATCCACCAAGATTAAACAGCACATGGAGCATGCACCAGTGGGGAGGTTTGTACATCCAAGAGACAGCAGGGAGAGATCTGGCACAACAGATGAAGAACCAAATTGTAAATGGCTCAGCATGGGTGCATAGGGGTGGGGAGGGCACTTTGGGATAGGCAAATATCAGTGAGTACCAAAACAGAAATACCCTATTTTTTCTACAGCTATAAGATTCAAATGATCTCTGACAAGATTTACCTTGCAAATTAAACATGCCAGATAAACCCCTCTCCCTAAAATACAGAAACAATCTAGACTGATTTAAACTTGTCAAGGGTTTATCAAAAAATCGTGTCAAAAATCAGTCCATACAAAAAGACATCAGCAGAAAGCAAAATAAAAGTGGTGTATGGGACTGAGTTAGTGCTATATTTATGAATGGTTTAGGTATGACTGTTCTACTGCATGGGGGGGGGGGCAGTGTTACCACAGCTCCTCCAGGAACTAAAAGCAGTTGGGGGCTGATTACTCCTGGGACTGTAAACAACTCCAGAGAGTTACCATCCCGAGGGGTGGTATGCACATACCGGCTTAAACTGGGTTTTCAAAAAGACAGCGACAAAGGATTTGGGATATATGAGTTAACAACACAGATTGAGGCCTTCTATGTGACAGCCAGGACCTGGGATTTGAGGGGGTCTCAACTCTTGCTGAAGGGTTAGAAAGACTTACACCTACCAGAGTCCTATGCTGGAGCTGGGGATGATGTCTGATAAGCTTTTAGTTAGGAACTTTATATATTCATATTTTCTCTAGAATGTTTTTTTTCCCTATGAAAAAACATACTCTGCTGAGAAGATCTATGTGGTTAACTTGTAACTGCTGGGAGTACCTTGTTCATAGGCCTTGGAGAGAAAGCATGCACTGGTGCTGGCCACTAGGCAGACTGGCTGGCTGGGGATCTCACAGTGTATGAGAGAGGGCTGGCTTTTGCACTCTATTCAGGGGTGGCTTCATTTCAGTGGTGCTTATATATCTAATCTGTGCAGCACTTTGTCATGAAGTGAGTTACTTTACATGTTAAATGAAAGCATGTCATAACCCTGGTAAAGTGCCCCCTGTGGGACATTCACCGGGCTGCAGTGTTTGGGACCCACATGCTTGGAATTATTCTTTTTAGTGTTGCACCTCTGTGGGCTCCAGCCACGCACTTTTTCAGTGACAACCTCACTCACTCCTTTTGTAACAGACTTTGTTCACTACCCATTCATGGAAATGAAACCTCATGAGCCAGCTGTTCTAGGTCCCCCAGACCAGTACTGTCCCCCATCCCCTAAGGTCCTATGTCCCCAGCCCCAGTTGCTTAAGCATACCCTCTCCCAGAGCTCTCATTTTGTGGGCATGCTGATTTAGTGTTTCTCTCTCCGCAGAGATATGATCGTTGAAGCCCACCACACAGGGGCTTTGCAAAGGTTTCTAATACAATTTCTCTTTAGTTAGAACAAGAAATACACAGATCTACACACAAAACAGGGAAATGCACGCAGATGTCGGACTATCTCAGTTTCCTCATCACTCTTAAGAATTCTTTGGGCTTAAGGCAGAGTCTTTTAAGGATCCTTTTTCTCCTCCAAAACAGTCTCCTCTCATTCCTCCAGCCAGCTTTCTGCTTCTAGTCCCTTTTCCCTGGCTCTCACTCTAAACTGGCCAGCGAGAAACCTTTTATTTTGTAACCGCTAGTCCCATTTGTCAGGTGACCCTCAATCAGCCTCATCAAGTGATTTGTTGCTTATTTACCTCCCCCCTGGAATTCAGACTTGAAAAATTGATTTACCCCAGGTGGAAGCTCTCTCTTTGCACAAGAGTGCTCCCCTTGAATGAACTATCATCAAGATTTAATGAACCTGTAGTGACCCTCTACCAGGTGCAAGAATTTCTCTTATTATCTCTTGCTGCTTTCAGCTCAATGAGGAGGCAAAAGTCAGTAGAAGGGCAAAGAAATCCCACATTCAAAATGGAGTTTTCTATCTGACATTGATATACCTAGAAAAGTCCCCAGTATCAAACTGGATTCATCAGCTTTATATAGACAGATTGCCTAAATCACCAAGTGGTCTCACTCCATTGACCAGATAACATATGCCATTATCTAGTGAACACTGACATCAACCAGACTTGTTGCTTTAAAAGTAGACCCGATTTATTTATGGAGTAGAGAGATCACTTAACTCCTAGTGAATGCAAGCCAATAATCTACATACATACTGAAAGACAAGTGTGTTTGTTTTTTAAACTTTATTGGATGTACTTTTAATTTGAACCAAAGCCCTTCTTTTCCTTTACGCTTTTCCTTTAAACGTGAAATAGGAACTACAGTATTGTCTATTGGCTAGGGTAAACACAAAGGCCTGATCCGGCTCTCATTGAAATCTGAGAATTTTAACAGCAACTTCAGTGGAATTAGAGTCAGGCCTGAACATAACACACCATATTTGCATAGCGATATAAATATCCGGCATAAATAGCAGCCAAGGCAAATATTTAGTTTACCAGTTCAATTCTCTTACTGTATCTTCCTGTGCTGATTTTTTCTGCTCTGACATTTGAGACTGAAGCATCTTTTTAAAAAAGTAAACAATAAATCCAAACATCTGTTCTTTTCTCAATCAGTCTTTCTAAAAGTACAAATTCAGTGGTTATAGTCCAACATCCACTATTAATTCTTCCATACAGAGCACTAACATTTTATAGCATGAAACCAAATCTACTGCTAGCAACAGATGCACCAAAATCCCCCATGTGCCAGGAAATTAATGATTCTTCTACTGACATTTTCTCATGTGAAGCAGAGCTTGCATTAGGGTTTTCCTGAACTTCTTTCACTGATGCCCAAATCAATCTGTGAAGTCAACAGTATTTTATTACCAGCTTGCTAGGACTTGCAATAGAATTCCTTCTGTGTGGGCTTGGGGGTTTTTACACCATTCCTAACTTCCCAAAATAAAAAATAAAATAAACCAGTCATTGGTGCAGTGGGAGAGAGCAAGATGATTTACTGTTTTTTTTTAAAAATTACTTCTGAAAAATAAGTTCTGTGGCTCTCATGTGTTTAAAACATTAGTAATGCCCCAGGTATGCAGTGCACTGCTGGTTCATCAGCATTAAAAAGACAGTGGGTACATTCATGTACGCTGGAGAAAGGAGAGAAGGATCAAGTCCATATGCTGGTCTGAAGCCTGTTGATAGTCCTGTAGTTAGGGCACTAACCTAGGACTTAGGAAGTGCTAGATTTGAGTCTCTGCTCTGCCACAGACCTCTTGTGTGACATTGGGCAAGTCCCTCTGTGCCTTAGTTCGCCACATGATAAAATTTAAGTAGAATATGTTGTGTATAGTGCTGAACCACAATCACTTGCCTTTAGAACAGAAGGAAATGAATCACCTGTCAGGGTTCTAGCCACTTTTGAAATCATTGTAGAAACACAGTGACAAAGATGAACAATTAACCCAAATCAGAAAATACTCTACCAGATACACAAGTCAAAAGGTACCTCAACAAAACTTTCCATCCCAAAAGCCAGCCTTTATCATGCCCATCTCTCCCAAAAATCCTTGGGTTAAAAAGACGGCAGTTTATCCTGAAAGTCAAATATTTGGACTAAGACCAAGGATAATGAGTTAATTCCTCCGCCTCAGTTGCTTACTTACAATGGGTATTTGCAGGGCCGCTCGGGGGGGGGGGGGGGAAGTGGGGCAATTTGCCTCGAGCCCCAAGAGCCCTGGCCAAGAATCTTTTCCCTGGCTAGAGGTACCTTTTTAATTTTTACTCACCCGGCGGCGGTCCTGGTCTTCGGCGGCGGGCCCTTCACTCGCTCCGGGTCTTCAGCGGGACTTTGTTGGCGGGTCCTTCAGTGCTGCCAAAGACACGGGGTGAGTGAAGGACCCACGGCTGCCACCAAAGACTCCGAGCGCTGCCTGGTGATTACAAGCACCGCAGCAGGTGGTGCCTTTTTTTTATGTCTGCTCCTCCGCTTTGTCCCAGGCCCCCTGATTCCTCTAGGCAGCCCTGGGTATTTGGGGGGAAAAAAGAGTCAGTCAGATCCATACTTTTATCTTGCTGTCAGTTATGACAGAGGTAGAATGGGGCCCTAGTTGATAATTAGACTGAGGGGAGTCTTCTCCAGTAGTGAGAGTACTCGATCTCCTTTAACTTCCACACTAACAATTCCCAACACTTTTTCTAATCTCTAAATGCTTGATCCTTCAGGATGTAGAGCCCTTCTGTTCTCATTAACCCTATGCACTATTGACTTGAACAGGGGTTGAAGATGTGCAATGCTTCACAGCATTGGGCATTTAGAAATTAGAAAAGCTGTGGTGAATCATTAGCATGGAAGTAAGGACTCTCACCACTGGCAAAGTCTCCCTGTAAGGATTAAAGATAGGATGGCTAGTCCACCATTCCTGCAAAATGATGTAATAATACTGTTTGCAGTTTACATATTTCCCACACCAAGAAGCAAGTGAAATTATGAGCACATGTCACCAATGATCCTAGCTGGCAGTTGAGGAATTCCATTTCTGAAAGCCTGTTATTGTTTCAAGCATGTTTCTAATGTCAACCACCTGCAGGTAGGTCATAGTAAGAATCACCTGGCAAACCACCACCACCATAACCCTGACGGTGGGCTTGTCAACACCAAACTGATTAGCCATGGACACGTTGCAGTCTGGAGTAGCCAACTTCCACAGGGCAACTGCAACCCACTTCCGTAATGGAATAGCCAGTGCTTAATTTGTGCCAGGGCTTGCCAGGGCTGAGCTCCAGTACCTGTGGGCTTAGCACGTCAATTCTGAAAATACAAAAATTGCATGAGCCCCAGCATCTATTGCTTGAGGCCCAGCAACTCTTTCATTACAAATTAAGCACTGGGAATAGCCTTTCTTAATTGAGTCTTCTGTTGCTGGAGCATCAGGACAAATTCCTTACACAGCTCAATGAACATTTGCTTTCACATACAGTTCTGCAGCCATTGCTTTTTATCCCAGATCTGCAGGACAATTTGGTCCCACCATGGTGCGTTAGTTGTTCCGCACCAGAAGCGCTGCTCTACAGATGGCTAATAAGCATCAGTTGCAGCATTCCTTAGGTCTGTCTAGTCCAAGTCGCACTGCCCACTGTATTTCAGAAAATGTTTGGTGAGATGCTGGATGGCATTTTGAGAACATCTGCTGTTCTGCATGAACGATTCGCCCATAAACAGAAGCAGCTGATCAAATGGATCCATGACTTGTGCCTGGGTTGGAATGAACAGAAGTGAAAGTGTTCACAGCTGTAAGTACCTCAGGAAAAAGAAAGGCATTTAGGATGTGGCAGGCTCAAAGCAGATCCACACAGAAGTCTCAGAAGGAATGATAAGTTCTCCCACAATATACCACAAACCAGTTACTAGAGCGACGGTGCTCAGGACCATGGGATATGCACCCAGAAATCCAAACACAGAATACATTTAGCTACATGGACACAACTACATTGGGTAGCACATATGTGGCTCTGCAATGTGAACTCTGGACGGTGGGTTTAGCTAACACGCGGATGCTTGCACATGAGCCTGGATATGGGCCTACCATACCCTCAGTTACCAATTCCAGCATTTCCAGTGATCAAAAGCCTTGGTACAGGAACTGTAGATTATAACCTTAATCCCCAGACCCACATCCTAATTTGAACTCTTACATCAATATGAAGTCCCATTGATTTCAACATAACTTCACATAAGTGTAGAGGTCCCAGCTTGCTGATCTCCTAGAAGGATTACTATTCCGAGAAGCCTGAGATAGAATTCACTAAATAAAAACCCCAGTGTGTTCTAAGGGTAGTTTAAGACTGAGTGCAGAGCTCTTTCATGATAGCATAAACACTCACATTTGAATGTCAAATCCAGTGTTAATTATGAAGAGAAAAATTGTCTGGTGATCTCCCCTAAGATGCTGTCCCCATTTTTGAATGTTTTAGATTTAACATATTCTTTAAATCCTTAAGCTTTCTTTCTCCATAAACAGTGATTTTGTTGTTACGACACTTTTAGACACAATTTGCAAAGATAAACTATACCTTTGTATGTGTTGAGACATTCGTACCTGCATATAACAAGTGATGGGTTTATCTCACTGAGTAAGATGTGTTACAAGTATCTTGTAGGCATGAAAGATGGTAACTGCCAGCAACTTATTTTCAGTGTGACAAGTACCCTGTATCTCCAAACATCTCTTTGGTTTTGCAATATAATGAATGAGACATGGTCAGTGAATAATGTCTGCTTGGATTTAGCATGAAAACAAAGTGCAACTTCTTTATATGGATTTTTGATTGCAAGAAGTTATTGCTATAAGCCAAAAAATCCAACAAATTAAAATGCATGTCGCCTGCATTCTTGTCCCTTTAAACCAGTGTCCTAAAAAACTGTAGCCTTCCCATATGCACATAGATCTTGCAAATTTTTTATTTTTAAGACTATATTATTTCAAGACTGACCAGCAGTGCTTGTTCTCAATGACTAATTAAGAAAGTTATGATTGCTAACACAACACCAGGCAGATAGTATTTTTCTGCTATTTGCTGTCACTAGTTGTTACCCACCTCTTGCACTGGGCATCGGTCTCAGAGGATCTCAGGATTGACTTTATAGTGCATAGTCTACTGGCAGGAGCTTTGTAAGGAAGAAACAATGCATCTATTTATTTTTCCGGCTGCCATAATGGGGCAGGGATTTGAGTGACAGGGATGGTAGCAGGGTCCCTCTGTCGAGAAACAGGGTAGGCTTGTGGCTAAAGACCAGGATGGATGTGGGAGGTCTAGAACCTATTTCTCTAGGTTCTATTGTTGTATATGGCCTTTGATTTCTTAGTGCTTTTGTATCCCTTTAGGTAAAATAAGATTTATAACCCTACAGGAGTGTTGTGAGAGTTAACTCATCAGTGTCTGTAAAATAACTTGAAATCTCTAGGTGACAGACACTGTATAAATCCAAAATATTATTTCTGCAAATATTAGCACTGTAAAAATGATAAACAAAAATAGTATTTTTCAATTCACCTCATACAAGTACTGTAGTGCAATCTCTTTGTCAATGAAAGTGTAACTTACAAATGTAGATTTTTGCTACATAACTGTACTCAAAAACAAAACAATGTAAAACTTTAGAGCCTACAAGTCCGCTTAGTCCTACTTGTTGTTCAGCCAATCACTAAGACAAACAAGTTTGTTTAC